>NC_091433.1:143184801-143484801 GCF_964237555.1 Oryctolagus cuniculus | reverse complement strand
GCAAATACAGATCTGAGGTGGAAGCTGGAATGGGGTGGAATGCAGACCTGAAGAATGGTATGATTACCTCCTTGAGATAACTTGTCGTTAGATTGTCAGTCCACACCTAAACCAATATTTATTCATTCCATATATCAGAGAATAACTGATTTCTTATTTTCTCTTCCTCATCATTTCAAAAGCTTTTATTAATGCCAGTTTTCCTTCTGAGTTCAAGAAATGAAAGAAATGCACACTAAGCTCATTGTCCCCTCTACCATCTCCTACACTACCTCCCCTTCTTTTTCTTGTGTCTTTCAGCATATCTGAATATTCAATATCTGTTTCCTAGAATCAAGTCCTGGGGGATACCTTTGAATGACCTCTTTGCTGTCATAACTCTCTAGCATCTCTTTTGCTTGATTCTTTACCACTTTTCTTATATCAGTCCTTCAACTTCCATTTCTTGACACCACTCCTGTCTAGCCTCCTGGTGATCCATGGTAGACCATGTGTATTTCCTATTCTCCATACAATTTTACACACATCAACACATTGCTCATAAAATTACAGTGGCTCTCTGTTGCTTGAAGAATGTGGTACACACCTTACTCTGAAATCAAAACTCTCCACAGTACCAACCTCTCAACTTTATTTCTTACTGCTTACTTTGCAAGCTGTCTGTCCCATTCTAATTTTTTCGAAACTTCCTAAATATACCATATAAAGTTCTACCTCTAACCCATGTTCATAAGGTCCTCAAATCTCTGTATTTGGGTAACTTTTGTTGTCCACTCAAAGTCCTGCTCAAATGCTTTGCTATGTGAAGACTTCCATTTAAAAGGCTATTTGTCACTGATGATTTCATGATGGTAAAAACTGCCTGGATTTTGACTTTTGTATCCCTCCAATTTTTTATAGTCAGGGACACTTGTACTCTATTTTAGATCAGTATCCATCTAGACTTGCTGTTGGTCTCACTTTGACCTTGTTTTCAAGATAAGTAAAATAAGGCCTTCCCTTACTGCCCATTTATTATGTTATGCAGTACCACTTATTCTCAAAGATCTTGCAGTGACAGGAGACCTGCCCATGAACTGCATTATTCACGTCTAGGTCCCATTTCCAAGCACTAGCTTCCTTGGAGCCAGAGACTTGACTTCCTGTCACTGCTTAATTTGTGGTCTTGCCCCAGTTTGGATCCCATCTCTGTGTAAAGTCTGATTTTTCCCGATCTTCTCAGACTTGTTTTAGATGAACCTTGGTTAGGAAACTTATGACACTGGATATTACAAAGGCTGCCTATATTGGTAATGATTTTTCTCATGTGAATTTCTCACCTTTTCAAAGAATTTATAGTTTCTTTGTAAATATGGACCACACTGAACAATTCTTCTGTTTATTCTCCCAAACATGACTTATAGAGGCTCTCTATATATTAAATAGGCTATTGTTGATGTTAACAGTGGTGTAGCTTAGAATTTTGGATAATTGTGAGCAAAGATTACAACCATATTGCTATAGTAACCCTTCTTCAATTTGAAAGTGCATATATTCTGATTATAGATGTTTGAATGAGAACAGAAATTTGAACCACCTAGGATAAAGACATCATTGTGATGAATATGGGTTTGGTAATAGAAATATTCTCTAGTGATAGATAATAAATAATAAACATTTCATGCTCATAGATGCTCTAAGAAGAAAACATGGGTTATTAAGTAATATGCAAATTAATAATATAAGCCTGATTCACATTAGCATCTCTCAGTAATCTCAAACTGTTGCTAATTTTCAGCAGTCTTCCAAAATAAAGGAAGGCTATCAGTGAGCTCTGTCCTCTCAAGTTGCCAACTACAGGGATGGGTTCCTATTCTATTTTTCATTTTCTATTGTACATTGTTGAAAAGTGATATTCATACCCATTAGACAAATGTAACTGGAATTGTTGCAGTTATATATAACACATCAACACCTGCTTGTTTCTTCTCATTAAAAATGTGATATGTACTGAGATCTGGTTTCATTTGAAAGGGTGAAAATGCATATCAAAAGCAAATCAAAGATTTTTTAAAAGAGCAGTGGTGCAAACCTCTGAGAGTATCACTTCTTGAAGATGATGTATTGAAATCTGTCCTTTCTATGAATTTTTTGTGCAACCTCTTCAACTGGTGAAGGCTCCGTCTCCCAACCTGATGGGTTTTTAATGGATGTGTTGGGGAATCAGGTATAGGGCTTTCATTTGTGCGACCTTTCTAGTAGAAGGTGAATAATGAGACTATTCAACAAACATCTGTTTGACTGCCACATCTTCTTTTACATCATTGTGGGATTCATTTAGAGCAGATTCGGGCTGTGTTGGCATCTCAGATTTGCAAATGACTCAGTGTCTGCAGTGCCCAAAATCTACAGGGATTTTCAGGATGATCCCAGTAGGATGGGCATGATGTCTTGGAAGTTTTTCTTTTTTTAAAATATATACGCTTGTGTATATTTAAGACATACAACACGAGGCTATAAGATCTATCTGTCTATCTAGAAATGATTATTATGGTGGAACAAATTAACACCAAGGAGTTTAAAAATGTGTTGGGTATTTGATTGACAGAAACGGATCAGTGGTCACTGACATACGCCATTTCTGGCTTATTCTCATGCTTGATTTACATTTGAGCAAAATTTTTTTATTTAATCAATATTACTTTCTTTTTAAAGAATTTACTGAGTTATTTATTTGATAGAGTGTCAGAGATGTGGAAGAGAGAGAGAGAGAAAGAGAGAGAGAGGGGAAAGAAAGAGAAAGATCAATCTTACATTCATTGGTTTGCTCCCCAAATGGGTGCAAAAGCCAGAAGCCAGGAACTTCTTCCTGGTTGCCCCGTGGGAAGCCACAGACCAAGTACCAAGTACCAGGTACCAAAACCAAGTGCCAAGCCCACCAGTTCTGCTACTTGCTAAGGCACATTAGCATTGAGCTGGATTGGAAGCAGAGGAGCCTAGAGTTGTAGTGGCACTCCAGTGTGGGATGCCAGTGGTGTCACAAGCACCAGTTTAATCTGTTGCAATGCAACACTGGATCCAATATGAATTTCTTACATCAACTATCCTTTTTCAAGCATTGTGAAGACATTGTGATTTGGTTATATTTAATATTGCCTTTAGAAGTGTATTCATATGATTTAGCTATTCATCTTCTATTTCTGAATAATATAAACATTTCTTTTCACCTGGTTTATATTCTCTTATTTATGAAGTGCAAAGGATAGGAGCTAGCTAAGCTTTGATTGAGAAACAAAACATGTAGACAAGAAACAGAAAGGACTGGTATCGGGAACATCAGAGAGGGTGAGCGAACAACTGTAACAAACATTCTCAAATCTGAGTGACTCAGAATGTTCAGTGTGCAAGCCCCATTAAGGCCCACGGAATCATTTGGCCTGGCCCTGTCAAAATGACCAAAGGCAGGACTCGAAATTTAATAAATCTACAGTAGGCTAATTTTTAAGTTACTGATTTTGTATGGCCTGCAAATGATATTAAAATGATATTATAAATATCCACATGACCCTTGGCAGAAATAAAGCTTCTCCACCCCTATATGCTTCTTACTGAAGTTTAAGTAAAAGGAATTCCTATTTTGTCATATTGGGAGCAGGTTCCTTCCATTCTGTGGCTCTACCACCTTCTAGGTTTCTGGAGATCCCTGCATTAAAACAGTAGATGGAAAAAGAGGCAGAATAAGATCTCTTGGGGAGCTTTTATGTACCAAGTCATTGAGGACTAGCCACAGATGATGTGGTGTGATGATGGCCACAGATTAACTGTAAGGGAAGCTGAGAAATACAGTCTGTGTGACCATGAAGAAAAGAGAAAACTATTTTAGTGGACAACTGACAGTCAGTGCTACGTGAATTGACATGCCAGTTTCAACACTACAAAGCAAAATGCAGGGACTCAGATAAAAATCCAAGCCTCCTGCAGACTCTTATAGAAAACTATGCAGGATATTTACTTATTGAACCACTTACACAGGGATGCAGTGGGGTTTCTTCCACAAAATGTTGGTTGCTGTGAATGCCAGAATCACAAATGACCACATTTTCACTCTTATACCCATTTGTCTTCGATTGGCAACCATATTTGCTGAGTTCTTCAGCTCCTAAGGTTGAATGTGAAGATACCTATCCCTCAAGCCAAGATTCCCAGAATGTCATCATATAATTAAAATGTTGACAAAATAGTCATCATGGTATATTCATAGTAATAAGTAAGGCTCTTCTTCCAGAGGCTATAGAACTAAGGGGAAAAATAGGGGTCATTCTCCTTTAAATAAAACGTGGCATATTTTTTACTAAAAATGATTTTTTGAAATAATAGGTAAGCTGTCCTTGTTATTCATAAACATCTTATTTATGCATCTTCACTGTTGTGATAAATTAGCTGGGTTTGTTTTATATTTCCCTACAGTTTACTTTAAATAATCCTTCACAGTCGTTCACCGCAAGACCACATAAGGTTCTTTTTTTAATACCTAGAATGCTGAAATAGCATTTTGAGCACAGACTGTAATGCATAACAAGTGTATTATTTCTTCTTGGGAATGCCATGCAAAAACTTGTTCCTCTCACATTGTCTGTTTTTAGCTTAATTCTGTAGAGCTGGATTTTAGGAGTGATGTTCTTTAACCTTACAACTAGGTACCACCTGAATGTTCCTTCCCTTACATTCCCCAACACCCACATTCTAGCATAACAATACTCTAAATTTCACTGCCACAAAATACCAACTACTTAAATGAGATGATTAAATACAGCATTGCCCTCCCACTTTCCTACTATAAATACGTTCTTAGTTCCTTCACCAAACTCATTGAATCACTAAATGCACATTCACTTATTCTACTCACCCACCCCCACTCAGTCTAGGAGAACCAAGTATCAGTGACTGAGTATAGCTTTCAAATTAAAAAAAAAAAAACTTAATGTTAATTTCCAATTCCAAAGCACCACCAGCCACCCTGAATCCACATATTCTACCATCACCATTGCTGTCACTACCCACAACTACAGAGCCCTATCAAATATGATAACACCTATTGAAGGAAAAGTGTTTAACTTATTTGAATTCACTTTAGCTGTGTCTTCTTGTGCTGCACACCCAATTGATACCTAAGAGCACCAAAAATATGAAAGTGTGTGTTCATTTGTTAATTATGTATTGTGGAAGTTGTAGAAATTTTGTTATATTATTCATTCAAAAGACCATGTTGAGTACCAACTCAGTGAAGAAGATAAAATAGCAACAACTAGATCCTGATTTCATGAAGTTCACAATCAAGTGAGAACTGGTAGTTACATTCTGACTACAAATGTGGTATGGTAAAGGCCCTGAGCAGCAGGTGCAGGACTCTCCAGGAGGATATACTATGACTTCACATCTCTTTGTCCCACGTGACATTAAGCCTGCCTTTCTGGAGGGTTACACAAATCCTGGGTTGTATCTTATAATTAACACACATATTTATGTTCCTCCATTGTAGAAAGAAGTTCTTCTTCCTTTAAAATGTTACCAGTCTTTCTACATGTGCATCACATTGTATCATAGTCATTTGTTTATGTGTCTCCTTCCTTGTGTTAATTCTTGAGTCTTATTCAATTTTATATCACTGGTCCTAATGCAATGATTAGAAAATAACACTTAGATGTGTGCTAGTGTTTAGATACATCTATGTATCTTATGTATATTAAATATAGAAATAGTTTATTTATTAACACTTAAATATCTGTTTTTTGAACTGAAAATCAAATTCTGTCAGGAAAAACACCTATCTATCCATCAATCATTTTTCTGTGTATCTTTGTATCTTTCTATCTACACATATTCATGACTTTAAAAGTTTTGCATCAAAGAAAATTTATCTTTTAATTCCATTTTCCACAAACTTTTTGAAGTTTCCTTGTATCTATCTTTATATACACGTATGTCAATATTTATAAGTTTTATGACAAGTATTGGGAAAGCCATATGCCATGTTGTGATTAAAGATCTGCATGATGAGCAACTGAGGCTTAATGGTCAACAGCTGGGAAAGCCCTAGCTGCTAACAGCCATACTGAGTGAGCCACCACACAAGTGGTTCTACCATCCCAGTTAAGTCTTCAAATGATTACAACCTTTCCAAAAACTCTTACCTGTAATCACATGAGAGGTAGAACCACCCAGCTAAGCTATAACCACCCCGCTAGGCTGTCTCCAAATTCTGACCCCATAGAAACTGTGAGATAACAAATGTTTGTTAGTCGAAACTACTAAGGTTTCTTTTTAAAGATTTATTTATTTTATTTGAAAGGCAGAGTTACACACAGAGAGAGGGAGAGGGACAGGGAGAGAGAGATAGACATCTTCTATCCACTGGTTCACTCCCCAAATGGCCAAGACTGGGCCAGACTGAAGCCAGGAGCCAGGAGATTCCTCTGGGTCTCCCCCATGGGTGCAGGGGCCCAAGCACTTGGGCCATCTTCTGCCGTTTTCCCAGTGCATCAGCAAGCAGCTAGGAATCAAACCAGTGCCCGTATAACTTGCCAGTGTTGCAGGTGGTGGCTCAACTTGCTACACCAGAGTTTTGGCCCCTGAAACTATTAAGTTTTGAATGCAACACTAGATAGCTAACACAACTGAAGTGTTCTTTGTTCTCTCTGTGCTATGAAGCCACCTCAGAATTTTTTCAACATCATGATCCAGACAGCCACTAACCAACCTAGGGAAGTTGGCAGGGGATGAAACCCATTTGATAGCCCATCATGAACAGAAATCTAAGTCTGCTTTCCCAAGTTTATTACATAACTTGCTAACAGTTAGATTGTCTCATGACTGGGAACTTTTTTCCATGCATCACCTTCCCACTAGAATGTTAGGAACTTGCGAATATATAAGCCTAGCAGAAAGTGGTTGAAGATATCACACAACGTGGACTAACTGATATCAGAATTAGTAAGGGCAAAGTACACAGTGTGGGAAGTCCATCAGAACCGAAGACTACAGAGAGCAGTAATTCAAATCTTACTGTGATGTCTTGTACATCTTTTCGGGTGTTCTAACTACTCAGCTCTCTAAGAAATGACTAATTCATAATAACCACCACCCTCAGTCAGATTCTAAAGACCATCCAGCCTAGAATTCAAGCTCTAATTTTTTGAATGGGTTGTGAGAAGGTATAGCTGTGTATGAAAGTAGAATATGACACTATGCTCAGAAACTTAAGATTGTTTTATAATTTAAGCCTCACTGCCTTTCAAGTCTTGCTGTATATCTTTTTTATGACTTTATGGAAATATTTGTGAGACCACTTATTATTTCACCCTATACTATACCTTAAATTAACATCTTTAAGCTAAAGTATTTTCTGAGGCAAGAATAGTTGGGAAGAAATATTAGATAGATTTTCATGTGGGGAATTCCTGGGTATATAAAGTGTAGAGTGTTCTTTTCTGGGATTTTTACGTTTTCTTCCAAAAGTCTCTTTCATTTTTTCATTTTTATGGATGGTTTTCAAGCAAATTCATTGAGTTTCATGAGATTGAGGAAAGACAGCAAGCCAAATCTCTTATTATGATTTCTAAATTTCTACACAGAGAATCAGTCTCCACAGGTTACAGAAACCAGCAAATATTCTATGAATTTAATAAGAAATCAAAACAATGTGTTTATGTATTCAATAATCTTTTGAATAGCAACTGAACATACACGGTTTTCATTCAATAAATATTTAATGATTGAATAAAACAGAAACAGGGAAAGCAGGGGAGGCATTTAATAGATTGTCCTGTGAAAACAATAGAGAGGGGGAAAGGAGAAAGGGAAATGGTGCTGTTTGTGGTCGACTGTGAGTGGGTCTTCATTACAGGACTGGGTAGGAACCCTGATCAGATCTGTGAAAAAGACTGTTCCAGTTAAGTAAAAGGAGAAATGATCTTTATTCACACAATTTAGGCTGGAATAGGTGGGAAGAGCCTTTAAATTATGAATTTTGCAGCAACAAAACTTACTGAGGCAGTTTCTTAAAGCCCCAGAGAAATTATTATGGTTTTCATCTTCAGGTCGACATTGGCTTTGAATACCAGCCTTAGAGAGTTTGAAGTTTCCTCTCTGTTCTTTCATTCCTCCCTCTAGCCATCCAGTGTTGGAAACCTTTTCATTTCAGAGACCAATTGAGTGTGTTTGCCAGGGAGAAAGTTTTTCAGTAGACTCACTTCTCCTTTTTCTTTCTGATGCGGAAAGTTGGAGCCAGACCTCTGGCCAATAGGAGGGCACTGACGAATCCCTACACTGCCCAGCACATAAAATATTTATACTTAGGGAAAGGCAGACTAAGTCATCAGCAGAGTATTTTGCAGCATAGAAGCCAAACACCTCTCTAAAAGAGTGTAGCTTGTTCACAAAAGCTCCTCTTTACAGGTTGAGAAGTAAACGGCCTTTCCCTAGTGGAGGATTGCTTCGTGTTCTTTGGTGCATGCCATAGGCCTTCGTAAATCACAGTTTCTTTGATTGGGCAGAGGGTGGATTTTATTGTGCCATTATCAACAACACCAATCCTGGAGGGAGGGGGTAGATTGCAAATAGTAGGCAAGAGGTCCCTTCCTGGGGAATGAAGTCAAACACTCCCTGACCCACAAGTTGGCCTTGGGTGGGGGTTTTGAGCGCAGCCTCTTGTTTCACTGCCTTGATATTATGTGGAATTGTGGGATGAGGAGCAGAGCTCTGATGCTGAAGACACTCAAAGGAAAGCAAAGGACAAGGAGAAAAGCGCAGTGAGTGTAGCACCGCTGACCCTAGACAATGCTTGACTGGTCCTCCTGGCCCAGCCGCATAGGCTTGGCCTCTCCATCAGCAGCAAGGGGGCAGGAAGGGCTTTCCTTTTAGTTGAAAGCAGAGGGTGAGCTGAGCAGACGGTTCAGAGGGTCATTAGAAAGCATCAAAGGAGGCAGCCTCATGATGGTAATAAGACGGCTGTGAGGAAATAAAGTGGGCATTGATCTGCACTATCGAGTGTGACATTTTAACCGAAGCTAAAAGCCAAGAGCAAATCTAGCCCTCTTATTCATCTGCCTGCCTGTTTTAGTAAATTGTCTTCTCCCTCCCCCCCCTCCCAAACCACTGGCCTCAGAGGTCACTTCATATTAGCTGGCTTGTTAATACTGAAGCAATCAATACTTAATCAACAAGTAATGGGATTTTGCAGTCATCCTGTATGATCTTTCAATAAAGCCCCGAATCCATCTCGGCCCATTCCAAGCCTGACGAAAGGTGTGGGCTGCATCAGACCCTGGATTTGATGGTCTGATGCTCTTGGGCTGATCTGCATCTTATTAAGACACCAGGCAGCCACTGTCCTTCACCCCTTTGTTTCCTGATCCCCACAGAGTGCAGCGTGGCAAAGAATCCGGGCATCCAAGATTTTACATGCCTCAGTAAGAACATTCAGATTTCTTTATTGCATAGGGGTCAGGCCTTTTTGGTAGCGTTACGCAATGAAAAAGTGAATAAATAAAGGACTGGAGAATGAAGAGAAGCAGCAAACAGGAATGTAAGAGGGTGGGGATGACTGCTTGAATATATAACATTAGGCTGGGGAGCTGGAATCCCCACATGTCCCAATTATTGAACACCGGGCTGCCAGGGCTCTTCACCAAGTGGGCTCAGTGAATGATGAGGGGAAGGGATGCAGGGCTTGGGATTGGCTCTGGGCATCCAAAGGGGCTTCCGAAGCAGACACCTGGATACTGTTCTCTGGAGAGAAATTGGTTTTGTTACACAGGATTTGGTTTTTTGGTATTCCTCCTGTACCTGGATTAGGGGTTCTTTGTTTGCCTGCAATACTACAGCTGCCTTTTGTTGAGGTTTATGGGGGCTCCTGGGGAAGGCATTGCTGTTGTCGCGGTGCGAGCCCCCAAAACAGGTTTCCTCTGGTGAACTAAACTTCTGCTCCTCCCTGACCTTTCCACTTGTAGGTTTAGAAAGTAGATCACGGCAGTGCCTGATTCAGTGGTGCACATTCAGGTTAATAAAAGTTGGCAAGTGAAAAATAAAACTAGGATGCTAATTTTTTTATTTGACAGAGTTAGACAGTGAGAGAGAGAGACAGAGAGAAAGGTCTTCCTTCCGTTGGTTCACCCCCAAAATGGCCACCACAGCCGGAACTACACCGATCCGAAGCCAGGAGCCAGGTGCCTCCTCCTGGTCTCCCACGCGGGTGCAGGGGCCCAAGCACTTGGGCCATCCTCCACTGCACTCCTGGGCCACAGCAGAGAGCTGGACTGGAAGAGGAGCAACTGGGACTAGAACCCTGTGCCCATATGGGATGCCGGCACCGCAAGCAGAGGATTAACCAAGTGAGCCACGGTGCCAGCCCCAGGATGCTAATTTATTAATACATCTTTTGGGAAAATAATCTGTTGGGCAGTTGGGGAGGCCAAAGTCTTACCAGTATGTCCTTTCCCATCAGAAACGAAGCTGCATTCTGAGGAAATTGACAATCACAGAATTAGATCAAGGGGAATTAGGAGATGAGAACACCAGCTAATAGCAACCATATCATTTTTTAAAAAAAGATTTATTTATTTATTTATTTGAAAGGCACAGTTCCAGAGAAGCAGAGGCAGAGAGAGAGAGAGAGGTCTTCCAACCACTGGTTCACTCCCCAGTTGGTGTGGCCAGAGCTACGCCGATCCAAAGCCAGGAGCCAGGAGCTTCTTCTGGGTCTCCCACATGGGTGCAGGGGCCCAACCACTTGGGCCATCTTCCACTGCTTTCCCAGGCCACAGCAGAGAGCTGGATTGAAGTGGAGCGAACCAGTGCCCATATGGGATGCTGGCACTGCAGGCAGTGGCTTTACCCACCATGCCCAATTCCAATATTCTTAACACACCTAACTGTAGTCTTGAGCTTGTTTAGTCTCTTCTAACTGTGCTTTTTCTCTTTTAGTATGCCTGGGCATTTTCATTTTATGCTGAAAGGTGGACTTGATGTTCTAAGGAGGAGCTATGGTAATGTGCCTTTTGTAATGCAGTGGTAAAGGGTGTGTGTTGGGGGGGGGTGGAACATTCTGTACTCCTGTGACTATGTCTCTGACTTTTAGAGGGCCTGTGTCTATGGACTGTGGACTTCACCAGTGTTTCTTGGTGTTTTCCCCTCCTTTGTGGGACAGGACGACCAGAGGGAGACTGAGTTGGGAAATTTCCTTCCCCCAACTCTGATAAAACAGGAGCAAAGTAGGTCCTGATAATTTCTTCTGAGGGAAGTCGTGCTAAAAAGAACAGAATGTTCTGGCATGGTGCAAAATGCTTCCCTGACAAGCAGTAGAGGATTTTTCTCCAGTATTCACCGTGAGGACCAGGTAGAGCTTATGGAGTCAAACTCACAGATGTGTACAGGCTCCTCTGTGATTGGACAGCCTTGAATCGAGTTTTTTGTTCATTTTTACTTCCTTCCTTCCTTCCTCCTTACTTCTTTCCTCCTTTCTTCCTTCCTTTTTTCTTTCCTTCTTCCTTCCCTCCTTCTCTCTCTTTTCTTTCATTTATTTGAATGGCAGAGTTACAGAGAAAGTTAAAGACAGAGAAAGGAAGAGAGGTTTCCATCTGCTGGTTCATTCTCCAAATGGCCACAATGGCCAGAGCTGAGCCGATCCACTTGGGTGCAAGGGCCCAAGGAACTGGGTTATCTTCCACTGCTCTCCCAGGCGCACTAGCAAGGAGCTGGATTGGAAGTGGAGCACCCAGGACTCCAACAAGTGCCCATATGGGATTCTGACTGTGCAGGCTGGCCCTTTGTTTTTATTACCTTATTACAGATGACTTTTTTTTTTTTTTTTACTCCCATGGCCATATCCCATGTTAACGTGAGATCCACCCTCTTCACAAATTTTAACGAGCCTCACACTGTATTTTTAGTTGTAGGCACAATGCTATACTACAGAAGTCTCTAACTTACTCATCTTTTTTTGTTGTTTTTTATGTTTGCCTTTTTTGAAACTTTGTTTTTATTATATAAAGGGAACACATTTCGTGTATTTCACATTTATAGTTTTAAGAACATAAGGATACTTCCTACATTCTTTCCCTTGTTCCCATCATCTTGCAAACTGAAACTTTATGTCCTTTAAACAGCAGCTTCCTCTTTTCCCTTCCGCCACAGTTTCTGGTAACCGCTGTTTTACTTTCTGTTTCCATTAGTTTATCTTAGATATATTATATAAGTAGAATAATACAGTATTTGTCCCCTGGGAATTTTAGCTCTCAGAGTTACCCACCTTGACCCTCAAATAGTTGATCAATAACTATTCAGATTTCACCACCCCAGCACTGTTTCCCCTACAGAGACTTCTTGTGGGTTTCTGCTCCAGCAAGTTGTGATTTTCTGCATTGACTTTGTCTTTGTCTCTTTGGGGGCCATGGTTTGCCTTGTGACCCCTTTGCTCTGATGGACCTAGGAAGAGTTCTTGATTTTTCAGCTTTTTACTTATTGTTAGGAGTGATGACAACTTGAATATATTTATATGCTGGACTGGAAAGTTGAAGCCCAATAATATCACTTTTAGTTCTTTAGTTGTAGAATCAATATAAACCTAGCAACTGACTTGTTTATCCCTTGATTTTACAGATGAGAATACTAAAATCATACATGCATTTGAGGCAGAGTCTTAATTATAACTCAGATATCTTGGATCTGGTGCAGTAACTTTACAGACTGACTGGAACTGGTAGCGATGGGAGGAGAAATGTATTCATTATTTCTCATTCAAGCTTGAGCACTGGTATTTCAAATTGAGCTCCATTCTACACTGAACTGGAAATTTGCAGAAAATGAGCATGGAATAAGAGATGGGACAGCTTGTTCTATCTGTGAAGGTTACCCATTTAGATGAAAAGAAACAGTATGACTTATATTGACTTTCCTTTTTCCATTTTTTATAAAGGCAACAAAACAGTTGGATTTTTTTTTCCATTTTTCACTCATTAAGTTAATAGAGTTCTCTTTTCCTTGCTCCTTTTGTGCTCCCCTGCTCATAGGGCATCAGTACTGAAGAAAATATGTTCTTTACTTAGTGTTCCAAGTATTTTGGTAGATAAGTAGCTATTCAGGTTGAGGCAAGTAAATCCAAGAAACTTTGAAAAGTTGGAAGTCAGGAAATAGCCAAGGAATGATTGCACAGAAAGACAACTCAAAAGGCAGCACTAACAATACACTAGATATCATGGAGCCGCAAAGCTTAGATTGCTTCTCAACACCAACATCAACAACCTTCTTCTCTTCTGTCTGACTACCCAGCACTGTGATGCCCTTCCAATCCCTGATCATTTTTCAATCCACCTCTCTTTCATTTGCCTGTTAGTAAACTGGCTCTTCCTTCAGACTCAAACCTACCTCTCACTTCGTGTTGACCGCAGAGAAATCCAAAGACTGACATGTGACCCTAACATTACCTGTCTTCTCAAACCTCTCGCTATGTTCGAGACAGAGTTCCACACGCCACTGACCACGAGAGCTCTCACAAAGAAGAGCGCGGCTTTCACTTAGTCTGCAAAATCACCCAGTTATCCTTCACATAAATCATACCTTCTCTTCTCCTCTCTGAAGGAAGTTGATGAGCAGCAATGTGCAGGCTCTTCCAGTCACCATTTTAAGCAGAATACTGGAGAAAAACAAAGGCAAGTGCTAAGAGCTCCTGGATTATGAGGAAGGGGCATTCAAAAACCAATTGCAAATGCATTCAGCTTGATTTATGTTAGGTTCTAATCTAGAAGACAGCAATGAATTCTCTGGCTTTTCAATGGCTTGCAAAAGAAGTGATTTTGTAGCTTCCCATAGACACTAGTTCTAATACCAAGGGAAATATAACAAGCTTAACATGACTAGGAGGAAAAGAAGCAATCTTCATGCTAGATATTTTCCATTCCACCCTTCACCCCCATCTGGATCTACTTTCCACACCTCTCTACAAAGCTGGTAAGTGGACTTCTTCTGTGTACTCTTTACCCCTCTGATTTATTCTATTGTTTCTCAGTACCTAAGGTGATGGATGTGTTCCAGGATGCCTGTGAATAGCAAAATGTGTGGATGTTCAAGTCCCTTATACAAAATAACATAGTACTTGCATATAACATATACCTCTCATCCTGTAGACATTAAATCATCTCTAGATTACTTATTTCTCATGCAATGTAAATGCTATGTACATAGATACAATGTATTGTTTAGGGAATAATGACAAGGAAAAATTCTACATGTTCACCTCAGGTGGATAGTTTTTCTAAATATTTTCCATCCAAAGATGGTTGAATTCATGGATGTAGGAATCATGAACATGGAGGGACAATTGTAACTGCTTTTGATTTAGGTGAGCCATGAGTAGGGTGGGCATTTATTTCTTCAACAATGAATCACTTTTCTGTTACTATAGTGAGTTTCTTGAGGATGAATAACTTATAAAGAAAAAAGGTTTGTTTTGGCTCCTGGTTCTTAAGATTCATGGCCAAGGGCCCACATCTGGTAATAGCCTTCTTGCTGGGAGAAGCCCTATGCTGTGTAGGGTATGATATGGCAAGAAGCAGAGAGCACATGTATGTGTCTACTCCTTTGTCTCTCTCTGTTCCTTCTAGTCACCAGGATTTAATCATTGGAGCTATATCCTGATGATTTGATGCCATCCTAATCACCTCCTAAAACCTCATAAAGGGAATTAAATTTCAATGCATGAACCCTGGGGACATACTCAATCCATGTCCAAATCATAGCAAGCTCCCTTTTTGCAAGGTTCCTTTGGGTTGACTGTTTCTTCACTGAAGACCCGAACTCCTGTTAGACAGCTCTCGCCCTCAAGTCTAGTAGCCTTTCCAGATTTTGCAATCATTTTTTCACTTTGCCCATTTAGACTTGAGAGTGGTAATAACTCCCAATCACTGCCAGTCCCAAAGTACTATATAGACCCTTAGATTTCCAATAGCCCTGTCCTTTGAATTTTCTGCTATATTATTAAGCTTTTAAACATTATTCTACTTGACTGTGGTAGCACTGATACTATGAATAATAATAAAACACTGAGGAGGCAGAAACGTCTGTCTGAAGACTCTAGGTCAAAGTAAATTCAAAATTTTGAGGGCTTCTTCAGAGAAAAAAGCCTTATACTGTATTGTAGATTACCTTCTAACTTGAATGAAGTCTCTGAAGTGAGCTATGAGTAGAATATGTGTTTATATTTTGGAAGGGGATGGTGGTAAACTCAGAAATTAGGATGAGCATCACATGTGAAAATAAATGATGCTGTGAATGGCATACATCTCTAGTGATTATGATAAAGCCCCAACTCTTAATTTGGATAAATTGCTAACAACCCAACTTAGCACACCCATTTGCGGTAATCATTATTTTGCTGACTTGGCTCTATGTCTGGCTTGCATTTCAATAGTGAATGCAAAGCCTATAAGCATTTAAGGGCTTTCTTGCTACACATCTCCCCATTCATAGGGAACCAAAACACAGACTCAGAATGTCCCAATGCTGGCCTATATTTTTAATTGAGCACTAGGGACTTTCAAAGTATGATTTAACTCTTAAATGTTGTCAAGTATCTTTTGAATCCATTGCAGAAGCTGATTATACAATTCGAAGGAGTTTGTTTCAAAATTAAACCATTAACCAACTGCCTTCTTGACACAGTAGATCATATTTGTATGGAACACTTAACCCAAGCACAGACTCCCTGCTTGCTTTGGTACTATGTGCACAGGCAAGGACAGGAATGGGTGTGGGGATCCATTGGGTATACCCATCACCACCTATATGTATTTCTGAAAATCAGCCAAACTATCAAGCTGCAATATTATGATTGCTTTTCCCATGGGCTGTTCTTGTGAGTTAGGATGTTCCAAATGGAAATTTAGGAAAAAAAGCTGTGGTCTGGGAATTCTAGTCCTCGGTCTGTCACTAACCAGCTTGGGTGTTTTTGAACAGATCACTGAACCTCTCTGAACTTTCGTTTTCTTCTCCATAAATCAGACCATTTGCTAAGGTTATTTTCTGCACTGAAGCGGACATGTTGGGCCTCTCCAAACTCTTGAGGCCTCCATTTCTCCACAGTGGTGCTACTCCACTATCTCTGGAATAATAAGTATCTGGAGTTTACCAGGATGTACACTTCCATGTGTGGGTGGTTCAGGGTAGTTGGAAGAAAGAGCTATGCATTCTGAGGATAGATACTCAGTCCCCAAAACACAGAGATGCCCACCTCTGCTCTCTAGAAACTAAATTCATCTACTGGCTTAATATCAGCTTGACCTTCCAAGCCTGTGTCTGTATTCCAGGCCAACTTTGATTTCATTTTCAGCTGAGTTGTCTATTTTTCTTTGATATAATAGTTTATAAGCCAAACTTGAAGGGATTCTGAAATTGGTCTGGGCAGTGTTGTTTTAGCAGGGGCCTTGAACTGCAGTGAGAGAAGGCCAATCATACACTCTGCATGTATTTCACCAAGGATGACAGTCCGTAGCTAAAGCCTCAGAGCCTGCATTGCAAAGACACCTTTGACTGGGAGCAGCTCAGATGGGGAGAAGGGCAAGGAAAGGGAAATAAACATCTGACAGGGCCAAGAGCATCACGAGTTTTGTCCCATACCAAGCATGTCCTAATGAAATACTTCATGCTTCCCCAGTCAGACGTCACCTATCAGCTGCTGTCTACAGCAGAGATGAATTCACTTTTGTGGGAGGAGGTAGGAACAGGAGGTTAATCAGCTTCATGAAAAGTTTGTTTTCCACTGCTTGTCTAATCCACCTGTCCCCTTTCTCCCTTCCTCTGCACACTCTTCTCTCTCTCGTCCCTTCACTGCCCTACTCCATCCCTGTCCAGTATGGGAGATTCAGATTTTACTCATTATGTACCAGGCCGAAAACACTTTCTCTTTCTCCAAAAGGGAGAAGGTGGCTGCAAGCTGATTTTGCTGTTGTGAGATCTTTACCCCTGGCAGTGAGCCCATGCTTTGTTGGAAACTTCGGTGTTTCTTCTGCTGAGATCTTGGCTATGCTGTCAGGTGAACAGACTTCTAGCCTGCTGTATCCTTGGGTGGGTTGCTCCATATTGGGTACTCTTCCTTTAAAACTTATAAAGGCTTTTTCTGCCCATAACTTTTATTTTGTCTCTTATTAATATTGTCTCATATTAATATTGCCACCATCTTCTTTTTGGTTTGGAGTTACACTGTATGTCTTTTTTTTTTTTTTTTCTTTTTCCTTTTGGCCTTTATCTTTAACCTTATAATGTGCATTTGTTTAGGGCATTTCTTTCTTTCTTTATTTTTTCAAAGATTTATTTATTTATTTAAAGGCAGAGTTACACAGAGAGAAGGAGAGTAATAGAAAGAGGTCTTTAATCCACTGGTTCACTCCCCAACTGGCCACAATGGCCAGAGCTGCACTGATCCAAAGCCAGGAGCCAGGAGCCAGGAGCCAGGAGCCAGGAGCCAGGAGCCAGGAGCCAGGAGCCAGGAGCCAGGAGCCATCTTCTACTGCTTTCCCAGCCCATAGCAGAGGACTGGGTCAGTGGAACAGTCGGGACTTGAACCAGGGCCCATATGGGATGCCAGCATTGCAGGCCACAGCACAAGCTCCACACCATGGTGCTTTATGATGTATCCAAGATCCTAGCACGTGCTCCTCCACTTCTTAGATTGTCGTTGGCCTAAATGTATTGGAAAAAGAGACATGTGCTATTCATTCTATATTTTTAGTATTCATGTTTTACCATTTGTTCTCTCAAAAGAACTCTATTTTTTGTGAAAAAATTAACAATTTTTTACTACTTTTCCATACTTGGGAATGGTCCTGCCAATAGAGGGATGGGCTACCAAACCTATAGTAAAATGGAGACATTTCATCGTGGAAAATTCATTTGTCTCATATTAATAGCTCTCACAAAAATGAACTTGATACTTCCACATCTATACCCCCTATAGATTTCACCCCTCAAAAAAGAAAAAAAAAAAAACAAAGAGAGAGAAAGAGAGCAAAGAGGAGGAGGAAGAGGTTGAGGAGGAAGAAAGGAAGGAAAGAAGAAAAAAGAGCAGACTCTTCTTTGGGTCATATGCAACTGTCTATCAAGATTCTGTTTGCGGCCAGCGCCGTGGCTCACTAGGCTAATCCTCTGCCTGTGGCCCCAGCACCCCGGGTTCTAGTCCCTGTTGGGGCGCCGGTTCTGTCCCGGTTGCTCCTCTTCCAGTCCAGCTCTCTGCTGTGGCCCAGGAGTGCAGTGGAGGATGGCCCAAGTGCTTGGGCCCTGCACCCACATGGGATACCAGGAGGAAGCACCTGGCTCCTGGCTTCAGATCAGCACAGCGTGCTGGCCGTAGCGGCCATTTGGGGGGTGAACCAACGGAAGGAAGACCTTTCTCTCTGTCTCTCTCTTTCACTGTCTAACTCTGCCTGTCAAAAAAAAAAAAAAGATTCAGTTTGCATTTTTTGGAAAGTAACATTAATAACACCAGATTGTCTTTATGGCTGTGGGTTAAGAACAGATACATATTGTCAACTTCTCAAAGACAAACATAGACTCTTTCAAAGTGGCAACCCAGGCCTGTGTACATTTACACCCTACACAACACAGTACTCCATACATGATAGGCAGTGCTTTCTGGCCGACTTGTTTGATGTGTTACTATTAGCAATATGTCATTAAGTGGAAGAGCTAATATTTGCTCTTAGCACGGCTACATCATTTATTTCAGTTTTAGTAACATCAAGAGTCATGCTTTTTAACCTCTGGTTATGCCTAAGGTAGACTATAAATAGAAAGGCTTCAGGCTCTGAAAATAATTATCAACTAGTGTATTTTATCTGAATGGCCAAACCACTCTCTGCATAGAAAGAAATTGCATTTTGTAGGCTACCCCATTGCAATATGCAAGACAAAACAATCAAAGTTTTATTTAAGAAACAATTCATTTTATATATTAAATTTAGGGAACACATGTTTCACAAAACAAGTCTTTGCAACCCATCATAAAGTAGTAAGGGTCAAATTTCTTTGGAAAATTGAGTATGATGTAGAAGGAAAAGAGTATCCTATAGGAGAAGCACAAATGTATGGAAGGCCCTTAGGTTAGATTGCTGGTAGTTTTTCCCCAGTGAGAACTCTCCTTTATGTTCAGTTAAAAATTCAGATTTGACTTTATTTCTTCATTATGTCTGAGCCAGCTTCTACTGGCTGATCCTCTTACAAATGGCACCCATAAACAATGAACGAAACATAAAAGACAATTGGAGATTAACCGAAGCAAGAGGGAATTGATAGATAAAAATAGAAGACCCAGTTGGTTTCCTATTTTGTATGTCCTTTGCACTAAAACCAAGCCACAGTTGGCACTGAGAAAATCAGTGACAACTCGGATAGAAAACCTATAACCTGGGGTAGGTTTGGCATAGCAGTTAGGGCACCACTTGGGGCTCTTGCATCCATTACTGCAGTGCTTGGGTATGTGTTTTGGCTCTGCTCCTGGTTCTACCTTCCTGCAGTTGTGCACCCTGGGAAGCAGCAGATGATACTCGAGTACTTGAGTCCCTGCCATTCATATGAGAGACCCTGTTGAGTTCCCTGCTCCTGTCTTTGGACCTAGCCCAACCCTGCTTTTGCAAGCATTTGGGGAATGAACCAGCAGATGGGAGGTTCTCTCTCTCTCTTTCTCTCTCTCTCTCTCTCTTTTTCTCTCTGTCATTCTCTCTGCCTTTCAAATAAGTAAATAGATAAGAAAAACCCTATAGACTTCCTGATGCAAATGAACACAGACATCTGCTTGAAGAAGATGCAGCACTAGAACGGAGGGGTTCATCACAGAAAGGAGAGGAACAAGGAGCAGGAACTCCAGTTTCTCTGCATAAATTCTGCCAAAAATCTGTGGCTTTTACTCTGAACCATACATGGACAGCATTGATTCCATCTAAAAATAAAAGCACTGAATTGGCATTTGACCTGCAGCCCAAGAGACGGAGTTTTTAGTTTTAGTCTGACCAACTTAATTGCCTTCTAAAGCAAACAAACAAAAATGATCTCTCTGGAGAAATATAACAGAATCCAATGTCTTCATAAAATATATTTATAATGTTCAAAAATATACTTCAAAATTACTTAGCATACAAAAAACCTGTTACTCATTCTTAAGAGAAATGGCCATCAACGGATCAACACTAGCTAAAGCATGGGATACTGGAATCAACAAACTATTGTAATTATTTACAATGACATAGAAGAAAATATGCTATGATTACCAGAAAGACAAATGGCTCAGCAGAGATATAAAAACTTAAAAGGTACCAATAGGAAATTCTAGAACAAAAACTATAATATATAAAATAAAAATTTAACTGCATGGGCTTAACAGAATGGAGATGATGGGAGAGAGTAAACTTGTAGATAGGGACACAGAAATCCTTCAGTCTGAAGAACAGAAAGAGTAAAACATTTAAAAAATAAGCTTATTCTCAGAGACATGTAATGTAATATCAGAAAGTCAAATATGCATGTAATAAGTTTCTCAAATGAAAAAGAATGAGCTAAAAGAATTTAAAAAAAATGGATGAAAATTTCCAAGGTTGGGCAAAAGACATAAATTACAGAATCAAGAAACTTAGAAAACCCCGAGTAGGATAAATATGAAGAAATACGTGCATAGGATGACATAGTGAGATCACTGAAAAGAAATGGAGAAGAGTCCAGATTTTCATCATCACTTGAAATGAAAACTACAGGTCCTGTTCTTCTATGACTAGGTGTGACCTGTCATTAAATGTTAACCAGTTATAAATAAGGGAAAATAAGTTATACAATTCTGGACCATCTCCTTATAGAAGGAAGACGTGTACTTTCTTCCCCTTCCTGCCATCATGCTGACTAGAGTGTGCTGTGGAGGTAAGTTGTTTTGGACTGTGAACCAGAGCAGCACCTTGGAGATGGCGTAGTGACAATGGTGATGGAACCTGGGACTTCTGATGCACAGAGTACTGCTTCGACTCTGAATGACTTCTGTCTTAGTATGTTTTGTGCTGATAGAATCAAATCCCAGGGAATAGGAGGAGAGAGGCAAAGGGAGGGGAGGGGAGCAGAGGGGAGCAGAGGAGAGGAGAGGAGAGGAGAGGAGAGGAGAGCAGACTGGGCAGTTTATAAAGAACAAAAACATACTTCTCTGAGTTCTGGAGGCTGGAAGTCTAAAACCAAGGCGTTGGCAAGTTAGGGCCTGGTATCCACTTCCAGGAACATTGCATCTTCTCAAAGAGTAGATTTAATACGTCTGCACAGAACACATCTTCCAGTTTCAGGACACACAGGGCAAAAAGCAAAACATGAATAAATCAGAAGTCTGGTAAAGAGGTAATTAGATTTTTTAAAAATTGTCTACTTTAATAAGGTAAGAGGTTATTAGTGGGATCAGAGTGCTATTCTCTTTAGTATTTTCCCCAAGCTTGACATAAGTAATGCTTTGTTAAATGGCTCAGAGGAGGTTTCAATCAATCATCTTTAAAAAACAAAGGAAGTCATAAATACAATTAAAGGAGCCTATTGATAGTTCTCATTTTCGTCCCATCCTGATTTTGTTATAAATTAAAGACAGTGCCCATTCACTGCTTTTCACCTGTTCTCATCCAATTTCTCCCCAAGGCCTTGGCTTGCCAGGAGACTTTCTTAGGCTTCTATTGCTTTTGACATGTGAGACTCTATTACATCAGCATGTTAGAGTCATGGCTTGGTTTTCTACTTTGTGTTGGACTAGAACTGCCATTTCCTACAGGGATATGGATTATCATAAATTCTTTCACATGTTTCACTGGACTGAACCCCACCCTCTTAAGATTTTTCAACCCCTGTCACCAACTGTGCATGGATTGAAATAGTTGCTATTTGATGGTGCTACCCTATAAAGAGGAACAGGTACTTCTTGCATAAATTTTCAGTACAGATTATGGAGTATCAAAGAGCCAAATTTTTCCTTAAATACCAAAATGCTCCCCTTCATTCTTACATAAATATATGCATATGAAAATACATATCACATCATATGTATGTAAATTATATAAATACTACAAAATCAATATGTATATATATATATGAGTACTTCAAAAACTTAGTGGAGTGGAATTAAAAATAAATTTTTTGATATCCATGTATATGTGAAGCCTTCAAAAAGTTCGTGAAAAATGTGTATCTTGAAGGAATTATACATGTAGATATTTAAGCCAAATTGTTTAGGGAAGAAAACTACTCATTTAAATCAGGGCCTTAAAGGAAAACACTTCATTAGGCTACTTCAGGGGGCTATCTGTTAATGAGTGTTTCCTCGGATTTGTAATTCTTATCAGTTGCCTGAATTAAGGATGGCGGGCCAGCTCTCACACGGCTCTCACACTGCTTCTCTCTCTGTCAGCGGTGTTTGATGCTCCAAGGATCAATATCTTAGAACTAAACATGCAGCTGCGTTGGTGTCAGGATTCTCCCACTGGATGGTCAGCCCAGCCAATGCCTCCTGTGACTGTGAGTGTGAGGAAGCAGGCTTTCTTGCTTAGTTCGCTTAGCATTTACTTCCAATGGAACCTAAACCTACAACCAGGAGAATGGCAGCAGCCTGCTTTCCACCATTGCCTCTACTTGCAAAGGGCCAGACCCGGAGGATTTGGCATTCACCTCCTGAGTCACCGCATCTCCAGCACCCAGCTTCTGTGCCCCCCTCAGTCTCAGAGCCCTGTGTGACCAAGCTAACGCTCGTCATGTCTGGTTTATTTCCATTTGCATTCCAGCCTGGACTTACACTTTTAGTCAATACATACTACTTTTCAAGGAAAAACCACTGTTTTATTATTTTAAAGTTAACATATTTTGGACCAACAAAGATGTGGTATAAATAAAAAAAAACCAATATTTGGTCTTTGTCCCTAACTCCTGTTATACAGGTCCTAAAAATGCTAAGACTCTTCTGAATGATGAGAGTATTCTTTAGATGAGGGGTGGAGGGGCATGGGGACTGGATACTTCTAGAAAGGGAGCTGGTCTCCAGAAAGGTCAATGTTTGTTTTGAGACTGGAGACTTTAAGCCTTACCCCAAATCACAGGGAAGGGTTTGATTGAATCATCAGCAACTAATGATGGGATCTGTCATGTCTACATAACAAAACCTTCTAAACAAACAAACACCTGAAGGGGCCAGTCTTGGGGCACAATGGGTTAAGCCTCTGCTTGGGATACCCATATCCCATATAAGAATGCCTGGCATTCATTCTCCCTCTGCTTCCAATTCAGCTTCCTGCCAAAGTACACCCCAAGAGGCAGCAGATGACCCAAATACTTGGGTTTCTGCAACCATGTGGGAGACCCAGATTGAGTTCTTGGCTCTTGGTTTTGACCTGACCCAGTCCCACTCTTAGGCATTTGGGGGAATAAGCCAACAAACAGATAATCTCTCCCCTCACCTTAAATAAATATTAATTAAAAAAAAAAAAACTTGGTGGTTGACATTGTGGCTTAGTGGGTAAAGCCACTGCCTGTGATGCTGGTATCCCATGTGGGCACTGATTTGAATTCTAGCTGCTCCACTTCTGATCCAGCTCCTTGATAATGACCTGGGGAAAGCAGCAGAAGATGGCCCAAGTGTTTAGGCCCCTGCCACCCAAGTGAGACCTGGAAGGAACTCCTGGCTCCTGGCTTCAGCCTGGCAAAGCCCCAGTTGTGGCCATCTGGTGAGTGAATCAATGGATGGAAGATGATTCACTCTCTCTCTCTGTCTCTCCCTCTTTCTCTGTATCTCTGACTTTCAAATAAATAAGTCTTCAAAAAAAAAAATTAAATGATGGAGATCAAGAAGCTTTAGGGTTGCTTAGCATGTCAAGGCCCTGGAAAGGTGCTAAGCTTTTAGAAGGCAAGAAAGTCTTTTGCTCCCCCCACCACTCTGCTCCATGCATAGCTTTCATTTGATTGTTCCTGAGTTGTTTTCTTTATAATAACTTGATAATATGAAGTCAAGCATTCTCTTAAGTTCTATAAATCTTTCTATTGAGTAATCAAATCTTGGAGGTAGTGATGAGAACCCCCAAATTTGTGGCCAAGTCTGTGGTGGTGACCTGAAAATCAAACACCTGTGACTCCCATCTAAAATGAGGATGGGTTTGTGGAAATGAGTACTTAAACCCATTGAGTCAACCTCATGCTAACTTTGGGTAAAGTCTGAATTGAAACAAATTGTGGGATATCTGGATGCTGTTAGAGAATCAGAGAATTGGTGTGGAAAATATCATGTCACAAAGGGGAAAAAACCCTATGTCATTGGTGTGAAAATGCTATGAATATAAACTGCTCAGAAGGGTAGGGTCCTCACCAAAAAGATGGCTTATCTCATTGGATGTTTGTCTTACAGACGGAGTCTCTGGAACTTCTTTAGGCCATTCCTTAGAACAAGCTTGCAAGTGACATTGATACATTGCATAGATGCATTCATTAGGAATGCAGAATAGATCCCAAAAGTTTGAAAGAAATCTAGAGTATTCAGGGGAGGCTCTGCAAAATAAGTAGTCCACGTAGGATAATTGGGTGGTCCCAAGACTTGGAGAGAACCCAGCTTAGAGGAAGTTATCAGGAAGACTAATATCTCAAAGTCTAGAAGTACAGCCAGCAGGTTGGTAGCAGGCAAGTGCTTCAGCAGCCCACAAGAAGCAGTCATTTGGGCAATGCCAAGCCTCAGTCCTGGGAGTGGGCAGAGGGTGAGCCCTCAAGCCACCTGGGAGAAGGCTGAGGCCTATGGAAACAATGCACAAGGTGGGTTCCCAAGACTCCTTCCCTGAGGAGAGACCACAGTTATGGATCTCAGATGACAGGCCCTTAAGAATATACTGCCCAATGATCAGAATGCAGTTAGAGTTTGATGTAACACAAGACACTTGGGGCTGAGTCCCAGAAATTCAGACTAATGCACTTTGATAGCCTCTTTCTTTGCTACAGTCAGGTTCAGCTAAGAGCTCAGTGGCACTAACTTATGGGTTGAACCAAGTATTCCAGCTGGAAGAATAGATGGCTTGTATGATGGAATACCTTGGCCACAGTCTTGATCAGAAGGTTTCTGAAGGTCATTATCATGTATGTAGAATAGTTGGGAAGGACTGATATGTATCTCATGGAACTTGTGTGACATTTTCAATTTCTTTGTTCTGGATTTATCTCTTTAACTATTTATTATTTTAGTAGAAAACACTTTGAGTTTTTACTATGTGTTCAAGGGGCTGGGTATAAACGCATTTAGTGTTTTCCTTAAATTAAAGGTATGAAATACCTATGGAATAGAGATGACTAACAACACTTGAGAATTTAAAAGCTAAATTTCAAATAAGAGATGGAGATAATGAATCCATTAGAACTGGAAAGAATTGTTTTCAGTTCTGATGGTCATGGTTAGAGGAGGCTAAGTGGTTTTAACTCGTGTCTTAAATGAGCAATAGCTCAAATAGCTCAAAAGTCAAAGGAAATTACAGAGGTGTTTGGACCAAAGACAGAGAGAACAGACTTTCATTGGTTGAGTTGTGCCCCAGGCCCACCCAATTTGTAGGTTGAAGTCCTAAGCCCTGGTGTTTGAGAATGTGACCTTATTTGGAAATGGAGCCATTACAGAAATAATTGGTTAAGATGAGATCATCCTAAAACAAGGTGTATCCCTAATCCCATGTGACCAATGTCCTTGTAAAAAAGAGGAAACTTGGGCTCAGGCACACAGGGAGAATGCTATGTAAACAGCAGAGTTGTGCAGCTAGGAGCTGAGGACCTTGTAGAAGCCAGGAGGTAGCCCTGGGGCACATTCTTTGACAATGCTTTCTGGGAAACAGAAATACCTTGGTCTTAGATTGCTAGACTCAGTACCCTGAACCAAGATACTTCCACTGGCTAAGCCACTCAGTTTAGGCATTTTGCTATGGCAACCCTGGGTGATTAACACAATGGCCAAAAAACTGAGGCAAAAATTAAGGGAAGAGCCTGAGAAGTGCTAAATCCTAGCTATTGGCAGAATCTATACTTTTTCGGTGCTTACCACTTTTTAAAAATTCTTTAAAAAGATGTATTTATTTGAAAACCAGGGCATCAGAAAGGGAGGGAAAGAGAAAGATAAAGGGAGAAAGAGAGAAGATATAAGGGAAGAGAGGAAGGAAGGAAGGAAAGAAGGAAGGAAGGAAGGGAGGGAGAGAGGGAGGAAGGAAGGAAGGAGGGGAGGGCGGGAGGGAGGGAGGGAGTGAGGGAACCAGCAAATGGAGGATTCTCTCTCCTCTCTCTCTCTATAACTCTGCCTTTCAAATAGATAAATAAATCTTTGAAAAAATAACTGAAAGAAATAAAAAGAAAGTAAGGAATAAATAAAAGGAAAAGGAGAGAAATAAATATAGAGATCTTCCTATTGGTTCACTCCCCATATGGGCCAGCCTAAAGTCAGGAGCTAGACACTCCATCTGGTGACAGGAGCCTGAGCACTTGGGCCATCAGTTGCTGCTTTCCCAGGTACATTAGCAGGAAGCTGGATCAGAAGCAAAGCAGCCAAGACTTGGACTTGGACTTCAATATGGCATGCCAGCGTTGTAAGTGGTGGCTTAACTCATGGTACTATCACACTGGCCCCAGCTTTGTAAACTTTTAAAAGGTCAATTCTCATGATCACTCTACATTTAAACTCTTTATCATCCCCATTTTACAGGCAAGAAATAGAGATTGTGAGAAATTAAGGAAATTACCAGTGGTCTCCTATTCAGGGAAGTACAGAGAAATTGGTATGAGAGATACTGAGCTGCGAGATAACAGCTGAGGAACTGAAGGGCTGGAGCATGGGGCGTTTTCAGTCTCATTGATACATTTTTCTGTGCCAAACACAACATCATAGACTAGCAAAAATGCAGAGCTGAGCAATAGAGGCACCATGCTTAATTTCTTTTCTTCTTTTTTTTAAATTTTTTGACAAGCAGAATGGACAGTGAGAGAGAGAGAGACAGAGAGGAAGGTCTTCCTTTTCCGTTGGTTCACCCCCCAATGGCCACTCCAGCTGGCATGCTGCATCCGGCGCGCTGTGCTGATCCAAAGCCAGGAGCCAGGTGCTTCTCCTGGTCTCCCATGGGGCGCAGGGCCCAAGCACTTGGGCCATCCTCCACTGCACTCCCGGGCCACAGCAGAGAGCTGGCCTGGAAGAGGGACAACCGGGACAGAATCCTGCGACCCGACCAGGACTAGAACCCGGGGTGCCGGTGCCGCAGGCCGAGGATTAGCCTATTGAGCCGCAGCGCCGGCCACCAGGCTTAATTTCTATAAGTGACCATCAGAATGGTCCCAACGTCCTCTCATTTTAGCAGTAGGGAATTAATGTTGAAAAGAGTAGATAAAAACAACTGTTCAAGGCAAGACAGTCCGTGTGGAGCTATCATCAGGGAACAAGGCCTGTGGCTCTCAGTCCAGTATCTCTTCACTCTATCGCCTATGTAAATGATACTGACCACAGAGCCCTCTGGGTCATGTGCACCACCTCCCCTCCTTTCCTTTTAAGGAGAAATCAAGAGAGTTCCCCCAGCTGGCATCCACCGAGGTCCAAGGAGGGTTTTCTGATCAGTGGTGTCCTGCCCTGGATTATATACCTACCCTGTGTGTAGACACAGAAAAATGATCCCCTTCTGAACTGACACATCACTCTCTCACCAGGCATTCAAAGTGCTCCTGGTAGGGACTTCATGGTAAATATTTACATTGAACTTCCAAGGGGCCCAAACATCAGCTGTGCAGAGGAGCTGAATGGTGACTTTGGACATTTGGAATCTGGAAACAGTGAGAAATAGAAAGGCGGCCTTGCATGCTGTCAGAGTCTCTGGTCTGCCAAGGGAAAATGTACTCTAAATAGCCACGAGATTGACCTCTAAGAGCCTTAAAAGGCCTCACATACTCAAAGGTGCATTACCAGGCCTTACACTAATTCATCTGGATAGCTAAAGTGCTCCATGCAAACCACAGGAGATCTGAATCCCCTGGGCATCCGGCATTAATTGCTTCAAGTTTAGCATAGGGAACCCTAAGTGAACGTAGAGGAAAGGAGAGATTTGCATATTGTTTGTAATACAGCCTAGAAACGCTTCCAGATGTCCCAGCTTCTCCCCAAAGCTTGTCCAAGGTTAGGACTCCGCACAGACCAGTCTCAGGAAGTTCCACCCAGCGGCTTTCTCCTGCTGCGAATCAGAGCTTGCAGGTCGCAACAGGAGGAACACTCAAGACACATTTTTATTCTGAGCAGGCTGGACATGATTTATTAATTCACATTTGAAATAACAATTGCAGTTTGGAGGGATCAGTTGAAAGCCTTAATTACATTAGAAAATATGCCTTGCTTGATCTGCCCCTAACCAGGGTACAGAACACGTAATTATCATAATTTTCAAATTTTATTATTATTATTATTTGAAAAAAAAAAAACTTGATGGAGAGCAGACGCTGTCGACTTAGCTACTTCAAAGCAGTGGCCAAGTCACATTAAACTTGGAGTAGATAGTTTCCCCAACTTGCTTGTTAAGGCCCCTTAAGTGGGAAGACATCCACAGACTGTTTCAGCCTCAGCTTCTATTTGTCCACCAGAAGCAGCTTCCCAGTCCCTCTCTGCTCCTTTGTGTCGAGAGAGAAATGCTCAGGTGTGCTGTTGCCAGAGTGATTAGGCTAGCTGGGAACTCTCCTTGGACAGGAGGTTGGAAAGCCTTTGGGATCATGCCCTCTCATCCTTGTTAAATGACTGTGTGTGAGTGTGTGTGTGCCTGTGTGTGGCCGCAGCATGCACACCTGCCTAGAGGGAAGAGGTTTGTCTTCATGTTTTAAAGGCCCAGAGTATTTTTAAAGAGAAAGCAAAACATTTCTGGAAATAACCCTGGTGCCTGTGTTAAACAGCTTGAGTGTAGGCAGACGTCTACAGTGTTGTTATTGGCTTTGTTATCAACTTCCCGTGGCTGTAGAGAATCGTCGTCTCTGGGTTTTCTGACCCTCCCTCTGCTTCTTTGGGTGGCTCTGGTGTGTGTCAGACCAATGGGTCCAGTTCTTGCCTCAGTCCTAAAGTGGTGAGCCACAGTGGGCTCCTGCCCCAGGTTCCAGCTGACCTCCTATTCCAACTTGCTTTGATCCTTAGATATTAATGAAATCTGGGGGATAAGTTCAAAAGTTTTGAATTATTTGAACTGTTCCTTCAAGACAATCCACTTAGAAATACAAGAAAATTTTAAAAAAATAAAGGATTAAGGCAGAGCGGCCCAAATTTAGCTTGAAGATAAATAGATCATCATTCTGTGTGCTCTGCTATCCAGAAAGGTGTCTACTGGTTATCTGAATAGGGAGCAGCACAGTTGAAGGCATGGCATCTTTGAATCAGAATATCTGGAGTCTAGTCCTGGTTTGGTCACTAACCAGTGCCAGAACCTGTGGGGAGGTCTCACCATACATACATGTCATAGCTCACATACATTCCTCACTGGTAAAATTGGGGTTACAACACTGGGTTCTCTTGTATAGTTTCTCTGAGAGTCCTATAATTGTTGTCATTGTTGAAAATCATTGAAGTGCTTTCCAAATGCAAGATTGTGTTATCAGAGCTGACTCAGATCCTTGAACACAGTAGGAGCTAAGTAAACATTTCTTGAAGTGAGTAAATTTCCTATTTTCTATTTTACAATAAGAAATACTGTGGATGGTTTGCTGTATTCAGAAATGAACCAAAGCCAGCTTATGCATTCCCTGAATGCCTGGGCCCATGTTCTCTCAGTAAGGAGAATAAAAAAGCAAACATATACATTGAGGGTTCCACTCTGTCAAAGAAAGACAGCATTTTATTCTCACCCAAGGACTTAGAGAACACTTGTATATATGGAGCCAATGGCAACAATTTAGAGTAACAAAAGTCTAAAAAGGAAGGCATTTTAGAGAAATGAATGTTTAATTTTCTCTTCCAACTCCATTGTCAGAAAAAGGTGCCAATCCTAAAAGCTTCAGTGACTTGCCATAGTTGTTCATGTTTGATGCCCAGTGAAGAAAAGTCTGCGACTTCCTACCTGGTCCTGTCATCCTTGTGGTCCCCTTCCGCTAGCAACTGGTAGGACTGCGACTCCGAAGACCCTAACTTTGGAAACGTTTCCCTTGTCTAAATGTGTTGTCTTAGAGAGGAGAAGCTGAGCCCACATGGCCCTCTGAGTCTGAGGAAGAGTAGTAATGGTCACTTGGAAGCACACAGGCTCCAAGCAGCTCCATCCTGGGTAGCTGCTTCCTTAGAAACAGCTGGATCAAGACTTTCCTGGCCTGATGCTGATTTGGTGCCACAGCTGTCTTTGACACAGGTCCTGTCTCAGTTTCCTCTGTTGGAGAAGACCAAAGGCAAAACTACTTGTTTTGATGATACCCACCTCCTGTTCTCCTCCTCAGTGGGGACATCCATTTTCCTTTTCAGATAACAGGCAGCTATGGTGTGCTTTGCGCAGTCCCACCCTGGCAATATCTACTCACTGCCACACTCTGGCTTCTTTCACCCAAGTGCGTGAGTCTGTCTTCTGATCAAGTTAACAAGGAAGATTATTTTCTTTGTTTTGTATGAGATTTGTAAATGTGGAGGAAAAGACCAAGGAAAGAAGAGGATGATGATAATCTTGGTGATGGCTTTGTGTCTTAGTTCAGGAGGTAGAACTTGTTCCAGTGTTCTTGGCAAGAGCAAGTGTGCATTTAAACAGATGGAAACTGTATTCAACTGGCCCATCCCTCTTTTTTATTCAGTATTTTAAAGATTTAACTCTCTGGTATTGATGGAAAAAATGGTGAAAGTCTCTGAGGACACATTACATCCAGGCACAATTATTTCAGAAGTCAGAACATACTCACTTTGGCGAATATCTGAAAAGAAGAGGAATAAATGGGCATGTGTCTCCAAGAAAAAAAGACAAAATGACATGGTATCCTAAATCTGTATGCACTATTACTCACTATAGGTTTTGAAGACTAAAATATACTCCACCTAGCACTGACACTGTTTGCCAACACCCAGATGAGGGATGAAATACCTGGTCACATCTCTTGGTGTGGGACAGTGGTCAAGACGCTAATAACCTATATTTCACTTCTCCCCATAATCACTGCCCCACTCTCTCTCTTCCTCCAGACCTCACTAGGACTGTGGTCTTATTTTAAAAAGTGATTTAGGTGGTGTTCTTGGTAATGAAAGCATCTTGTTCATCAACATATGAAAACCTGGAGTGCACTGGGATGAACCCCGTTTTTGAGGGTACATATGGAAGCAAACCCACCTTTCCAGGGGGAGAAATGGGCTCAACGGGTGAGAGATGCAATCAACCTGTGACTCTTCCACATGTGCATGGTCTGCCTGTTTCACCGTCTCCACCATTGTGAAGAGTGGCAGAGTCCCTGCAGATGTATTGCATATGCACTTGATTTCACCAGTTGACAACGGAGTGGATCGTGTCTGCAGTGTGAGTACTGTCTCACATGAATTTCTTGGTCAGCATGGGGGATAGTAGGATCAAATCCATTAGGTATGGAGGATGGTTTGGAAACCCAAGGAAGGCATCCTTGAAGCAGTCAGAGAACATGTCAAGGTCATCTGATCAAGTGACAGAATGAAAAGTACCATCTCTGCCATGGTGTGTAAGGCCATTGTGAGCCGGACATGACTGCTTCTGAAGGGGAAGCTAACAGCGAGGCTGCAAGATCAGCTTGACACGTTCTTTTGGCTTATACTGAAACTGAAGAGTTGCCTTCCGCTCATTTGCTTTTAGAAAATTCTTCACCTTCCCTGTCTTGAATGTTTACTGTCAACATCCTTCCCTCCTCCTCCCACTCCTCTCCCCACTTTGGAAAGGTGTAAAAGAGGTACCATATGTAGACTCTCTCTGCTGACATATTTCTAAAAGACCTTGTCAACTGGTACTAATTGTTGTGACTGCAAACTTTCATTCCATCCTGGGTGCTGTTGCAGCCTTTGCTTGCCTCTAACACTCCCCTGTGGTTTCATTGCCATTGACAAGACTTCCACACCAGAACCTTCTACTTCCCCATCACAACAGCCACTCCTTTGGCCCTTTAGCTCATAGCCTGTGATTTGTAGAGCTCAGTGTGACTTTAGTCAAAGGCTCCTAATATGTAGAACCCATTTTTCCCTCTGTCAGAGGGCCCAGGCTCCAGCTTTGTCCTTTTGGCACATTAGAGGCTGTTGAGCAGCATATTTATTGTGGATGGGCTGTGTTTGGGAACTCAGAGTGCATTATTCGTCAAGTTATCTCTGTTGATATGTGTGTTGTTGACCTGCACCTCGCCAGGGCACCAATCAATGCTACAACTTTCTATCTGCAACAAAGCCCCAGTGATCTGATGGACTCACTGGGCAATATTAAAACCTGAGGAGGGAAGCGAAAAGGGAGGCTTTATGAAGGCGACTTCAGAACACTATCCAATTATTAGTATGCTTTTTCATAATACCAACGGTTTCACATTTTATTGAGAGAGAGAATTTTTCCCTAGCCCTCTTGGGAATGATTTTATTGAAAGCATCAGAACGAGGAAGATGGCTGCATCATTTCTGCAGTGCCAGGGGTCAGAATCTTTGACTGGTTTGGTGTAATGTGCACATATAAAATTTCACTCAGTGCTTATTCATTGGCTTTTATTTAATATATAATCTAGCTAGATTCACTTCTGTTTCTTTACTGTTTGCCTGCATTAAGTTATTCTTTTGGCTGATTTAATATGTATATATTAAATCACACGTACACACACACATACATATTTCCCCTGATCAAGAGTCTTGCATGAAGGGAACACTTTGCCTTTGTTCTTTTTACTATCTAAGTCCAGTGGCATAGATAGGAATGAAAACCTACCCCATGGAATAGCACTAGATTTTTGATAGCCATTTTCCTTAGAATGCTGTTGTTTCAGAAGTAAATCCTTGCTCCTTTCTTTCCCTCTGTTTCTTTTCTCTACATTTCATCCATTAAATTATAATCCCATTAAAATTATTCTCACTTCATAATCACTTTGAAATAAAGAAATTTTTAGCTGAATTACTTTAAATACACAAAACTAAATTCAAGAGCTATGTTTCTAAGAAGAGCTTACTGACGAAAAGGAGTACCCTGTCTTTTTAGCTTCTACTCAGTGGAGAAGAGATATGAGAAGTCATCTGTTTTATCAGTTTTATTTTGAAGATACAATGAAACTAGTTAAATTAGGTTACAGGAAGCACTGTATCTGCTCTAAAGTGATTAGTTCTAATACTTCCCACTGGATTGGAGATGGTTGATTCCAACTGAAGGACCAAACTATAGGTTAGCAATTTATTGAGTATAGAAACATCCGAAATAGCATTTCCTAAACAAAATGTAAATATATTTGTCTCCCACATAGGAGCAGTCTGGAGCAAGGCTATTTAGGGCTGTTGTGGGGATTTTGTTCAGTCATCAGGGACCATTTTCCCTGTGGGAAATATGTGGCTTTGTGTTACCTAGGTTATGGTGCTATGTTTGCCATGTAGTCAAGTGTTCTCTTCCATCCTCAAAGACAGTTTCCAGAAGTTTCATGTAAACACTCATGGACACACCTCTTCAGCCAAAAACATAGTCCCATGGCCATGATGAGCTGCAAAGGAAACTGAATAGCATAATCTTTTTGAAGTTAATACTGGACCCATGACACATTAATATCCTTATTTCCAAAGAAGGGAGGAAAACACATCTAGAGGGACCCAATAGTCAGCAAAACTTGACTGTGAAAGATTACTTGTATAACTTACGTCTAATCAGGTGATCTTCCTGTTGATACCTCATCACCTTAAAATAAGGACAAACCGGGACCCCCACTCTCTGCTGTGGCCCGGGAATGCAGTGGAGGATGGCCCAGGTGCTTGGGCCCTGCACCCCATGGGAGACCAGGAGAAGCACCTGGTTCCTGCCTTCAGATCAGCGTGGTGTGCCGGCCGCAGCACGCTGGCCACGGCGGCCATTGGAGGGTGAACCAATGGCAAAGGAAGACCTTTCTCTCTGTCTCTCTCTCTCTCACTGTCCACTCTGCCTGTCAAAAAAAAAAAATAAGGACAAACCTTTTTGCTTTTTCAAAAGGAATTTTTAAAAATTATTTGAAAGAGTCACATAAAGTAAGAAAGGGAGGAACGGGGGGGGGGAGGGAGAGGGAGAGGAAGAGAGAATGAGAGAGGATCGTTTTCTGTTTTACTGCCCAAATGGCCCCACTGGCCAGGTCTGGGCCAGGCCAAAATCGAGAGCCAGGAACTTCATCCTGATCTCTCACATGGGTGGCAGGGTTCCAAGCACTTTGACCATCATCTGCCATCTTACCAAGCACATTAGCGGTAATGCTGGATTGGAAACAGTAGCTGGGACTTGAACCAGCACTTGGATGTGGCTTGCTGGTGTTGCACGTGGAGGTTTAACCTACTGAGCCTCAATGCCAGCTTTAAAGACCAATCTTATAATTATGACATGGAAGTAGCATGACCATATAATTGTCATCCTAACTGGGATACCTTTGAGTGTAGAATGGTGAACTTAAATAATATACCTTGACAATAGGAGTGGGCTGTCTTAGGCAAGTTGGCATGTATAAACTGAGTCCTAAGCACCTTTTAGATTCCTTTACTTCTCCTTCTCCACTTGTGCTTTATTCTATATCTATAAAAATGTACTGGGGCCAGTGTTGTGGCATAGTGGGTTAAGCTACCACATGCTACACTGGCATTCCATATGGGTGCTGGCTCAAGTCCTGGCTGCTCCACTACTGATCAAGCTGCCCACTAATACACCTGGGAAAACAGTGGAAGGTGACCCAAATGTTTGGGCCCCTGCACCCAAATGGGAGTCCCAGATGGAGTTCTTGGCTCCTGGCTTCAGCTTAGCTCAGCCCTGGCTGTTGTGGCCATTTGGGGAGTGAACCAGCAGATGGAAGATCTCTCTCTCCCTCTCTCTGTGTAGCTCTGCCTTTCAAATAAATAAAATCAACCTGTAAAAATTATTTGAATTTCCCCAAATGCAACATAATTCCCTGCATGACATCATTTTGGCCTAGAATTCCCATGCCAACGTTAAACCAGGCAAATGTTTATTTGCACCCTCCACTCTCTGCCCCAGTTTAGACACTGCCCTGGGAAGTCTCTCCTCTTGAGACTCTCAATTCACAAAGAACTGATCATTTTCTCATAAGCTCTTGTTCACTGAAGATTATTTGCTTACATGTTTACCTCACTATCAGGACATGCTGTGGCAAAAAAACAAACTTATAACATTATTTTTTAATCTCTCACAATTCCTGACCAATTTCCATAGGCAAGGAGGCTCCTTGCATTGCAGTTTATTGTGACAAACAGGTGCACATCTGAAACACAGAAAATCGGTATATGGCAACTCACACAAATGCTCTTAACCATGTCTACATAGAAAAGACACACATGAATTCTGCTCAGACTTCCTAGCCAAAGTAAGTCACATGGCCCCTGATAACTTCAAAGAAGTAGTAAAATGTGAGCTTTCCATCTGTGAATGGAGAACAGCACTAAGCTCAAGGATCAGGAAACATTTTCTGCACAAAACCAGATAGTAAATATGTAGGCCATAGAGTCTCTGTTGCAACTATTCAGCTCTGCCGTTGTAGCATGAAACTGCTTTAGATGGCACATAAGTCAATGAGCATGGCTGTATTCTAATAAAACTTTATTTGCATAAACAGGTAGTACACACGATTTGGCCTCAGGGCCATGATTTGCTGAACTCCATATTCTGCTGAGAACTTCATTCTTCCAACCTGGCAAAGGTGTTTGTGCTATATCAGGTTATCCAAAAAACTTTTGCCAGTTTGCCAGAAAAGCTGGGAGGTAAATAACAAATATATCTGAAAAAAAACACGATGCCTCATTTTCCTACCTGTGACATAAAGTGAATTTGCTTTTCTATTTTTTCTTTTTTCTTTTTGATAGGCAGAGTGGACAGTGAGAGAGAGAGACAGAGAGAGAAAGGTCTTCCTTTGCCGTTGATTCACCCTCCAATGGCCGCCGCTGCAGCCGGCGCACCGCGCTGATCCGATGGCAGGAGCCAGGATCCAGGTGCTTTTCCTGGTCTCCCATGGGGTGCAGGGCCCAAGCACCTGGGCCATCCTCCACTGCACTCCCTGGCCATAGCAGAGAGCTGGCCTGGAAGAGGGGCAACTGGGACAGAATCCGGCGCCCCAACCGGGACTAGAACCCGGTGTGCCGGCGCCGCAAGGTGAAGGATTAGCCTATTGAGCCACGGCGCCGGCTCGAATTTGCTTTTCTTTTACCCATAGTCTTAGGGCATTCAAGCTGCTACAGCAAATTACCATACTCTGGGTGGTTTATCAACATCATAAATGTATGACTCGCATTTCTAGGAGGCACAGGATCAACGTGCAAGCTGACCCCGGGTCTGGTGAGGGCCTGTTTCCTTGTTTTCAGAGTGCAATCTTCTTTCTGTGTCTTCACATAACACAAAAAAAGCCAGGGATCTCTCTAGGGTCTCTTTTATAAGCACACTACTCCCAGTCAGAGCGCTCCACTGCCATGCCCTAATCACCTTCCCAAAGCCCCACCTCCTAATACCATCATATTAGAGATTAGGTTTCAACATACACATTTTTGGGGGGACACAAACTCGGTTTATGGCACTCACTCATACACACATTTTATAGGGCAAAATGAACTAGGACGAGCTAGGAACAGGAGAGGAAGTTAGTACTCGTGTCAAGTTTTTGGAGATGGGAACCTAGACACTTATGGACAAGAGATGGGAAACTCAGTGATGCAAGGAAGGCACAGGAGTTGAGTGAATTCAGAGTAATTAGCTAAGCATCTGTGTCCGAAGGACTGGTCAAATCAGAAATAATTAGGGTAGTGGTGGGGTGTGAACTCCAAAAACGTGTCTGGGGTCAGTATTCTATTTCTTAACCCAGGGCATATAAGCCAATATTCAAAGGCCTAGAAGATAAATTGTCATTGATCAGGGTTGAAAATTGTCTGAGTTCTGAACGGATACTGAAAATCCTGCTAAGAACAACTGATTGGTGGGTAGTTATTAAAGGTGTGTGTTTGTATGTGTATGAGTGTGTGTGTGTGTGTATGTGTGTGTATGCTAGAGAGAGAGAGAGAGAAATCATATCATTTGAAGTCCCCCAGAGAGTGCAAGAAGAGATAAATTCTGTCTACCAGGAGATGTGTTTCCAACAACTGAGGAACAGCCAATCATGAAGACAACGAATCCTGCCTTCCGTACCATCTCTTTACACAGCAGTGCCACATCTTCTCTAACCTGAGGCAGCAGAGATGTGGCTGCCATCATCTGAGGCACAGTCTACGTAAGCAGCAATCAGGCTGTTTGCACACCATGCCAAGGAGGAGGGGTCTCCAGTAGTGTCTTCTTGTGTGGCTAGAGCATCGGGGTAGGTAAGCACTCTGTCTGCTTCCCTGGTAATGGCCAGGATAGGTGACAGGGACAGCCCTGGTAGGAAAACATTCTGCAAAGCAGAGCCATTGTAATTAAAGCTCACTGTGGAGTGCGTTACTCCCAGGGAATGGTGACTAGTAATAACAATGGCAGTAATACACAAAACAGGCTGTAATATGTGAGTTAGTGGCTGCCACATGGTTTTTAGTGGCTCCTCATCACAGAATCCAAAAGCCTGCTCAGGGCCAAAGACATAAAACATTTGGCCCAAGGGGTGTGAACAGCGTTCCAAGGCTGCATATGTTCTTCAGTAAAGAGTGCAGCCACTGGTCCCACAGGCCAGCTAGGGCTGTGTGGGCGAGGGCAAGATGGGGCTCTGCAGAAGGAGAGAAAGGACCGAACAGCAAGACCTGAGAAAACAGGAGGAGGGAAGCAAAGACCTTGAAAGAAAACAGGCCTGGGCTCTGCTCCAAGCCCGAATTTATGAAAACATTGGGCCCAAACAAGATAATACAGCAGCATCATTTCACACAGGGGCTCTCGCTGTCGGGCACTATTATTCCAACTGCTGACACTTGAATGAAACGTGGTTTAATTGGGTGTCTGAGCCTCTGCCCCAGGCAACATCAATTGCTATTTTTACAAATGATGATGGTGAGAAGGAGGCTCCTTTTCCCGTGAATGTTTTAAAGTTGCCACCCTCTCTGTGGCACTTGTGCACTCCTGGGAAGGGCTGTGGGACTCCTGGCGGGTGTCAAGTGCTGGTGAAGAAACATGGCGAGCTACTGGCCCAGGAAGCTAAGTGGGTCAGGGCACGTGGCATTAGGACACACCTTCTTAGGTGGCTTCTTTCCTGGTGTTTCTCCTCCCATATAGGAGTGTTTTTTCCTTCTCTTTTGTTTTTTTTTTCTCTCTGTTTTGCCTACAATGACTGAGATCTTTTCTAGCTGTTGTGTTTGTTTTTTTTTTTTTTCTTCCCTAAAACTTAATAATAATGGGGCATCTACATTATTGAGTCAGAGAAAATTATTGTCATGAAAGAAAAACATCTTCCATGCAATATAGCTAACTCCACCCTTAGAGTGTCCCCATGGAGACTATTGTCATTGTGCATGCTCTTTGCCTCAATGTTGGAGTTTTCAGTGCAGCTGGTGGAAAGAGAGAAAGTGGGGAAATTTTTAGGATGTTTTTATTGTTCAATTATACTTACAAAAGTAGAGGCAAGGTTGAATTTTCCATTTGAGGCTTCCCTGCAACCCAAATGTGCATGTGCGTGTGTGCGTGTGTGTGTGTGTGTCTAAAAATTAGCTTTCAAGAAGAAAGAGCCGATCTAATTTCTAGAGTCACCTCCAAGCAGTGTTAGAATTGGGAAAGTGAGAAGCAGAGTAGCGTTCAGAACACAACTCCTTCTAGTCTAAAATATTTTCCTCCCCTACCAGTGAGCAGCCCCTCTTCCCCCAATTAGTTTTAATAGAAGTAAATAAATATAATTTGCAATGCAATCTGGAATCCTTGCACTAAAAATCCCTATGCCAAGTGAAAACTGTCAAATGTAGTTTAAAACAATGTTTTCCAAAAGTAGAGTTTACATATTCATGTTTCTTATACCCAACTGGGGATTCAGAGACTCCTCCTATATCACATGGTATTATCATATGAAACTGAAGCAAATATGAAGCTACCTATTATGGCATCTTTCCCAAAAATGTAGTATCTATGTACGTGCATAGAGCCAAGAAGGCAGTAAAGTGAGATTGGCACTGATTTTAAAAAAAATGGAATTGTCTTTTTTTCAATCCCATCTGTAGCATCCTTTATCAAGTACAATGAAAATCTGATGTGTTCCTAATGTGAAAATTGTGGTTAGGAACTGAGCTGTCTGTGGCCTCCATTGTATTCCGATTGAAAAGCTGGACTGACTAATATGTTGGTCTTAGCAGAGCCATTTTCTCTCTGCCTTACTTCTTGTCTATAAGATGGGCTAATAGAGTCTTCCTCTGCATCACTTAAAGACTTTCTGAAAATAAACTCAGAGCAGAATCTTGGAATCATCAAGCATTTATTGTTCAACATATAAAAGGATACCAGGCACTAACCAAGGGACTACCTGGGCGTTGCCTCTCCTGGCATTTCCTTTAAAAGCCCTTCCTCTTGTTGACTCTTCTGACAACATGATGCTTCTGTCCTCTTAGCTGTGAAAGACTGGGACATCAGGTTGTGCTCACCCCACAGACCGCTAAGGGGGTTGGAAGCCAGTGTAGACTCCCTTCTGCTTCTCCTTGCTTTCATAATGGGGTTGGAGGCAAGGGATGTTGTTGGGCTGAGGAACAGAACCAGACTTTATCATTTCTAAAGATGAAGAAACAGACCACAGGCTGTTCTGGGGGCTGCTGTGAATTCCTTTAGCTTTCAGTGAGGCCAACCCGCAGAGCTGAAAGGGACTGTGAGAATGTTATTGCAACTTCTTAATTCAAAACATCACTGGAAAGAGACTTCCTGGGATGGGGCTGGAGGAAATGGAGTTGCTCAGCTGGGATGAATTACTGAGACTGTTGGGTTGGTTTTGCCCCCTAGTGGTTAGAGGCTTAAGGACCCCATGAGCTAAATATCTGCCAGCATTGAGTAAAGGAGGCAGCTGGGTGGAGCAGGGTGCACCACAGGGGATCGGCAGAGCCATTAACCACTGGTGTGACCTCAGCTCTCAAGACACCTGTGAACTGAAAAGGACAGACTAGATCCTGAAAAATTAGATTCTTCTGCTTTTCTGTGAAGACAACTCCAGAAATGTAGCATGCAGTATTGCAGCATCCCCCCCTCCCCGCCCCGCCCCGCCCCATACTTCCTGAGGGCAAATCAAGAATTTAAGGTCCTATGGTCCCTTGTTAGGAGCCAGTAGCACTTAAGTGAGAGCTGAGGTAGGGAGTTATTGCTCAAAGGTGTTTGAGATAAAGACTTCCCAAGAAAGTAGACTCCCAGTGGCCTGGGGAGCAAGAGGTTCTGTGTCATTTGTGGCGATCCTTTGTGCCCTTTCTGAATGTCCTGAAAGTGAGCAGTGAGGAGCAACAGAGCAGAGTCCCATTTTCATAGAAACTGCAAGACTCGCTCCCCTGGCCATCCCCCACCTCTCTGCCAACCCATTGTTCCTTATATTCCAACCACCTGGACCACAAGTCACATAAAAAGCCTTCCTCTAACCCAGAAAGAATTAAGACCACCTCCAGTCCCTGCAGCCTGTGGGCCATAGGAGACTCATCCCCCCATATGGAGTGATAAATTAAACAGTGGTTCTGAATTTCTAAAATATTTGACCATCCATTGCTCTGTGTGAGAATGAGATTCCCTTAAATGTGATGTATGGATGATTCTTCTCTCCTTTGTGAAAACTCCTCACTGAGTCTCAGAACAGTACAAAGCACGTGAATGTGCCATTGATTCTTTTCTTCCTGTGTCACTGTTTCAGATTTTCTGATGTACTCAGGTGTGTAATTCTCCATAGCATCTATACAACTTAAAGGTTTTAGCCAAATCAAGTGACAGGTTTGCATTTTTCTGAGTAGTGTTTCCTAACTTAGTGCCTCATTACATTTGCTACTTAATCTTTGGACTGAAAACAGATGGATTGTCGCTTTGTGGGGCTATACCACGTTTGAAGGAAACCAGGAATACCATTTAGTCAATGCAGCCAGGGTGAGAAGAGGAAATAAATTTGGGATACATTATTCAAAGAAGATTATAACTAATTTTTCAGAGTAGGTGAGTGATCCTGGTTCACCAGGGGTTGTTAATGAGAAGAACTGGAGGTAACTCGGGGAAAAAATGTGAATTACACTTTTCAGTTAAAAGTGGTAGAAAAAAAAAGAAATCCATAAACTCCTTTACTAAAACCCATTCCTGTCTGGCTAGAATGAAAATGGAGACAATGAAATCATTTTCAACAAATTATTAATGCAGTGTAGTTTTTCCTCTCAAGAGAAGGAAACTAAAGAATGGCTATGGCCTTTTGTTGTAGATAGCTTTTCAGAACCGTGTAACGTAAACAGATTATCTGCAGTGTTTATTCAGTGTGAAAAAACAGTTCCAAGAGCCCCAGGTGCTTGCCAAGATCATAATTGTACCTTCTTAAATACTTTCATTACTTGGAAGTACAATAAGCAAAGCACGGACACATGCTTTCCATTTTCTTGTCAACAAAACACCTCCAAGAAATTAAGCTCTATTTTCTCTAGAAAATTTCTCCAGAACTGCTCAGGGTCTATGAAAAACCAAGGGAGGTGGGACTTGAGTTGAATTTCTTTATGACCTTGAAAGGAAGCACATACATTTTTCCTCTAAAAAAGGATGGCATAAGTATGGGGTGCAGGGCGGGCTCAAAACCAGAATATTATATCAAAGATTGTTTCTGGCTAAATGTGGATGTAAGAATGCAGAGTTTTGTTTCATTTTTAATTTATTTATTTGAGAGGCATGGAGACACACACACACACACGCGCGCGCGCGTGCAGAGCGCATTCATCTGCTGGTTCACTCCCCAAATAATGACCCTGGGCCAGGCCAGGCTGAATGTGAAAGCCAGGAATGAAACCAGGGCTTGAACATAAGTACCTGGATATGGGAAAGGGGTGACTTGAGCTGTGTCTTAACCAGACAGGCGCTGGGAGATAGGATGTGGGTGTCCCAAGCTGTGCCTTGGGGCACAACTAGGCTAAAGACTGGCACCAAGAGAGTGAAGAGTTTAAGGAAACATGAGTAGCTTTTACACACTGTAGACTTCTCTGCAGAGGAATCTGAGTCACTCGGGTGATGGGGCGAGAGAAGGCCCCAGACAAAGCTCCATCACATACCATGTGTGAAATCTCACTTGGTCAAGTCCAATCTTCAGGAAAATGACTGCTGATCCTTCAACAAGAGCTGGCCTAATTGTAAGGATGGGGGCAGGGAAGATCCATCCCTGATTGTATATTTTAGTTACTTCTGAATCAGCTGGCTTTCCCAAGTGCCCATGGACTTAGGATAGAATGTCAGATGGGTTTATTTCACTATGTCCTTGGGGGACATTCGGTTCATGGGAAGAAAGGGTTTCTGGCTGAGTCTGCTCCGTGTGTCAAACCCTACTCTGTTCTTTTCTTCTTTTTCTCTGGGATTTGCTTGTTTGTCCCTCCTATCTTGTTCTTTCTCCTCTCAACTTCACTCACTGTGTCCTTACCAGTTTAATCAGTTACCCTACCAGTATATGTCACAGCTGCTTGTGCCTATGCAAACTTCTGCCTTCATGTAGCCGTGACCATATTCTTCTTACCTTGATCATCTTATAATGGTGGGAGAAGTCTTCCTAGATCTGGAGCAGCCAGAAAAGATACAGAAATGTGAAAAGATGCAAGTAAAAATTCAACCATTTTTTTCCATGTATCTTTTCCTCCTTTGGATGAGATTTACCTCCATACCACAGCCTGGAGGGATCTGCAGGCAGAAAGAGAGAGGAGAGGAAAGAGGGGAGAGGGAGAGAGACATAAACTTGTGTCGATAGAAAACAAAGTCACTGGAATTTGTCTAATCAAATAATCTAATTAGTATCTTTTTTTCCTTCACCTGAATTTTAGGGAATAGAAAGGAAGTAAGGAACGAACAAAATTAACTCTTCTTGCCTGCCTTATTTAAATTTTAATCTTCTCCTTACCCTGCCAGGTAGGTTTTTGAAAGCCCATTTTAGGGGACAAGAAACTGAGGCTCAACAAGTTTAAAACATAAGGGGCAGGCATTTGGCACAGTGGTTAAAACAAATTAAAGAAGCAGCTCATGACAAGAGCCTAGGGTGATTACTGAGGCCATAAACAAGAGTGTCAATTTGTTAAGTCAACAACAGGAGTCACTGTGCACTTACTCCTCATGTAGGATCTCTGTCCTTAGTGTGCTGTACATTGAGATTTAATCCTATAACTAGTACTGAAACAGTATTTTTCACTTTATGTTTCTGTGTGGGAGCAAACTGTTGAAATCTTTACTTAATGTATGCTAAACTGATCTTCTGTATAGAAAGAGAATCGAAAATGAATCTTGATGTGAATGGAAGGGGAGAGGGAGTGGGAAAGGGGAGGGTTGCGGGTGGGAGGGATGTTATGGGGGGGAAGCCATTGTAATCCATAAGCTGGACTTTGGAAATTTATATTCATTAAATAAAAGTTAAAAATAAAAAAAAGCAAAAGCTTGTGGCTTGGGAATGAATTCAGTATAACCAAATGCAAATTATAAGAAAAAAACAACATTGCTTGGGACAGCTGCGTCCCATACTGAAGTGCCTGGGTTTAAGTCCTAACTGGTGCAAACCCTGGGAGGCAGCAGATAATGGTTCAGGTACTTGGATCCTTGCTACCCATGTGGGAAACCTAGATTGAGTTCTGGACTCCTGGCTTTGGCCTGACCAAATTCTGGGCATTTGGAGATGAGCCAATGGACAGAAGACCTCTGTCTCTCTGTCTATGATTTTCTATTAAAATTCCAAAAAATACTTTGAAAATCATCTGCAAGTAAAGACCATTTTTCTTGATTTATTTGAAAAGCAAGTTGCAGAAAGAGAGAGAGATCTTCTTTTCACTGATTCAATCCCCAAATGGCCATGATCACCAGAGTTGGGGTGGTCCAAAGCCAGGAGCCAGGAGCTTCTTTTGGGTCTTTCATGTGGGTGTAGGGTCCCAAATACCTCGGCCATCCTCTGCTCCTTTCCCAGGCACATTAGCAGGGAGCTTTATAAGAACTGGAGCATTGGAGACTCCAAATGGCACCCATATGGGATGCTGCCATCCCAGGTGGTGGGTTTACCCACTACGCCACAGCCCCCAAATCGTTTTTCTTAAAAAAAAAAAAAAAAAGGTTTAAAACATGGACTCGCAAACTGTAACCCAGAGATACAACCTGCTTTTGTAAAACAAGTCAAAAAGCTTGTACAGGAATAGAAGTACCCATTGTGTGCTTTGGTACCTTCGTGCCAACACCTCCCCCCGCCCTCACACACATGGACACACAGCAGGGTGGAGTAGTGGCCACAGACACTGGAAGACCGCAAAGCCATTTCCACTGTCTGACCTTTTACAGAAAAAGCTTATCAATCTCAGTTTTAACTAGTACTATTACTTTTACTCAAAAATATGTGGTAGAGGAGGGTGTGACCTTTCACTCTGAACTTTCTGGTTCCAGAGCCCAGTAGACTTTAAGGAAAAAAAAAAAAAAAAAAAAAAAAAAAAAAAAAAAAAAAAACAAGAAAGTGGGGTGATCAGTTTCTATTAAATACTCATAATTTCACATGAGTATAATTTTAAAAGGAGAAAAAATATCTGCCTTGGAATGCTGTGAAGTCAGTTTAGAAGTAACGCCATCCTTACAAACCACACTTCCTTCCTCGCACTCGGGGATGACTCAGAAGTGCCGCACAGTCTTCCTGATGTCACCTCCATTTCTGTCCTTACCCAGGCGAAGAAGGGAACTACAGCACATTTCATATCCCATACTTCAGTGTGCACACAAATGACCCACAGTTATTGTAAAGATGTAGATTGTGATGTGGCAGCTCTGGGATGACACTGAGAATTTCTACTCATAGTAAGCTCTTAGCTAATGCTATGCTGCTGGTCCCTGGGCCATGCCCTGGTAGTAAGGGGTTATTTTGAGTACACTTCCACCAAAGTACTCAAAAAGCTGGTGGTGGTGGTGTGGAGAAAATAAAGAAGAAAATCTGTTTTTGTGGAACCAAGCCTAAATTGCTCAGAAAAATAAAATGATCTCCACATATTCTCATCATCTCCAGTGTCGTAGTAATAGACATGGGTTAAATCAGTTTTCCAAGCTATGATCCTGGGGTAGAACAGGGCCAGCAGCATTTGCTAACACTTGTGATCTGTTGTCTAGTGACTACTCCAGGTGATTCTTTTTTTCTTCTTGTAAAAAATTTTATTTATTTCCATATATAAAGGGAATTCATTTTATTTCTTTCATATATACAGTTTTATGAACATAATGTTACTTCCTGCCCTCCCTTCTTCTTTTCTTATTTTTCTTTTTATTTGTGTGGTGACATATTTTCAATTTACTTTATAATCACAAGCTTAGTTCTCCACTAAATAAAGAATTCAACATGTAGTAAGTAGAAAGAGCACTGTCATATAGACAAGGGATATAAACAATAATCAAATCTCAAGATGTCAATTTCACTCATACATTCTCTGTACTCTCCACATTAGGTACCACAAATCAGAGAAAACATGGTATTTGTCTTTTGGGGACTGTCTTATTTCACTAAGTATAATGTTCTCCAATTGTATCCATTTTGTTATGAAATGGAGGATTTCATTATTTTAGGACTGAGTAGTATATGTCACATTTTTTTTAGCCAGTCATCTGCTGATGGACACCTGGGCTGATTCCATAGTCTAGCTATTGTGAATCGAGCTGCTACAAGCATGTGGGTACAGATAACTCTTTCATATACTAATTTCATTTCCTTTGGGTAAATTCCCAAGAGTGGGATGATTGAGTTAGATGATAGATCCATTTTCCGATTTCTGAGGAATCTCCATACTGTTTTCCATAATGGTTGTACTAGTTTGCATTCCCACCAACAGTGTATCCTTAGGCTACGTTTTTCTCTACATCCCCATAAGCATTTGTTATTTTTTCTTATTTGCATGATAGCCATTCTAACTGGGTTAAGGTGAAACCTCATTATGCTTTTTAATTGCATTTCCCTGATGGCTAGTGATCTTGAGCATCTTTTCATGTGTCTGTTGTCCTTTTATATTTCATCCTTTGAAAAATGCCTGTTAATATCCTTAGCCTGTTAACTGGATTGTTTATTTTGTTGTTGAGTTTCTTGAGCTCCTCCTTATATATTCTGGATGTTAACGCTTTATCATATGTAGAGTTTGCAAATATTTTCTACCATTCTGTCAGTTGCCTCTTCACTTTGGTGAGGATTTCCTTTGCTGTGTAGAAGCGTCTTAGTTTGTTGTAATTGTATTTGTGTATTTTTGCTGTTATTGTCTGTGCTTCTGGAATCTTATCCAAGAAGTCTTTGCCTAAGACAATGTCTTATAATGTTTCCTTTATGTTTTCCTCTGGTAATTTTATGATTTTAGGTCTTAGGTTTAGATCCTTGACCCACTGTGAATTGTTTTTTTTATAGGGTATAAGGTAAGAGACTTGTTTCATAATTCTACATGTAGAGATCCAATTTTCCCAACACCATGTGTTGAAGAGACTGTCCTTTCTTTAGGGAGTAATTTTAGCTAGTTTGTCAAAGATTAATTGGTTGTAGAGGTAGGATTAATTTCTGGGGTTTCTAATCTGTTCCTTTGGTCCACATGCCTATTTTTCTGCCAATATCAGTTGCTTGTATTATAAATGCCCTGTAATATGTCTTGAAATCTGGTATTGGGATGCATCTGGTTTTCTGTTTATTGTTTAAGATCCAGATGATTGTGATTCATGATAAGTTTCATGATAAGAACCACTGGATCGGCCAGCGCCGCGGCTCACTAGGCTAATCCTCTGCCTTGCGGCGCCGGCACACCGGGTTCTAGTCCCGGTCGGGGCGCCGGATTCTGTCCCGGTTGCCCCTCTTCCAGGCCAGCCCTCTGCTGTGGCCAGGGAGTGCAGTGGAGGATGGCCCAGGTGCTTGGGCCCTGCACCCCATGGGAGACCAGGAAAAGCACCTGGCTCCTGGCTCCTGCCATCGGATCAGCGCGGTGCGCTGGCCGCAGCGTGCCAGCCGCGGCAGCCATTGGAGGGTGAACCAACGGCAAAGGAAGACCTTTCTCTCTGTCTCTCTGTCTCACTGTCCACTCTGCCTGTCAAAAAAACAAAAAAAAAAACAAAAAAAAAAAAAAACAAAAAAAAACACTGGATCGATTGATCTATCAGTCTATCTAATTTGGTGAACATGCTATAATTTTGTAAATCTATATTTGTCATATGTTAAGTCTTTGTCTATATGATGTATACATCTTTACCTCAGACACAGAAAAATGGTGGAATGGGGAGAAACAGTCTGACATTATTCTGGGTCTTCCTTGCCTTTAGCAGGATATAGATAATTCCATAGTACTTCTGTTATTTGATGTCAATTGATAGGCCCATGAAAAGATTGTTATTTAATTGGCAAAGGCTACTGTGAAAGCCCATCTCCCATTTATTAAGATAAAATGAGGCCTTTATATATCAGAGTGAAACTTCTAGGTAAGGTGGGTGGGTAGAGGGGACAGGGGAAGAAGTATTTTGACATTAGCAACTTTTTGTTCAATGTTCTATTATTCCTTCATCTAATATGATCACTAGGTGCTTTTTAGACAACTGTGAATAAGAAAATGACCTCTTCATGGAATTGGGAGAAAAATCATGTCATGTGAGTCAGAAACCATCACGTACCACTTCAGATGATCTCCATTTAATTGCAAAGCTTTCTGCCACGTGACTACCACTTCCTGACAGTTCTATGAGCATACTCTCTGTGGCCCCACACAGCTTTCTTCTCCTTTGATGGAAATTTGCAAATCTTAGCAAATTTCTTAGATTATTATAAACCATTGTTAACTATAGGTATTATGATGTGCAGTAGGTCTCTAGAACTTACTCATTTGATGTAGCTCCAACTTTATTCCCTGGACCAATTCCACCCAATTTGCCCTCCCTCTAGCCATGACAACCACTATTCTACTCCTTGCTTCTATGTATTTGACTATTTAAATTTCTCATATGAGTAATATCAGTTGGTATTTGTCCTTCAATGTCTTCTACTTATTTCACTTAACACAGTGTCCTCCAAATTGTTCTCTGTTGTCATAAATCGTAGGATTTTTTTCTTTTTTAAAGGCTAAATAATTTTCTATTTTATGCATGCACCACATTTTTCTTATCATTAATCTGTCAATGGATATTTAGGTTGATTCCACAACTTGGCTATTTTGAATAATACTGAAATGAGTGTGAGTGAGCAAGTCTCTGGATTATGGATTGTAGAGCACATGTATGTTCAGTTTCCTGAGGAAACAAAATACTGTTTTTTATGATGGTTGCCCCAACTTACATTCCCACTACAAATGTACAAGGACACTCCCTTTTTGACATCCTTGGCAACACTTATCTCTTGTCTTCGTGTTAATACAGAATAGATATGGTTTTGGTTGAATCTTTCACTCTGTCATGACCTTGACCTAGTTGTTGTTTTAGTTATTAGCCGGTTGTGAACATCAGAGCCCTTATCTCTAAGATGGCAATCATAATAATACTCACCTCAAAAACTCCTAATGACTGAATTAGCTCATAAAGCCCCTCGTTCCTAGAATCTTTTCAACAACTGTTTATTTTATGGCCCCTTGTTCTTCTATTCCTTTTGACATCCTCATATTGAACTCATGATGAGACCCTCTGAACACACATTATCACCTGCGTCTCTGATGCACATTCTTGGCTCCTCAGCTTTCCCCATTGGGTCCCACTCTTTGGAAGTCTACATTGGGATCTTCCTGTGGGACCCTGGCAAAATTCTGCCTTGTTCCTTGAGCTTTCTTTCACCATGTTAGCTTGCTATTCTTTTTTAACTTCCAAAATTTTCTGACACATATTGCCTTTTCCATTTCCATTGATTCGTTTACATCTGCATGATAAGTTTGTATGTGTGTGTATGTGTCTGAATTATTGTAAGATCATGCTTCTTGAAGGAACACACTGTGTCTCCTTCTCATTGTTACTTTCTTTTTTTTTTTTTCAATTTGACAGGCAGAGTTAGTGAGAGAGAGACAGAGAGAAAGGTCTTTCTTTCGTTGGTTCACCCTCCAAATGGCCGCTAAGGCCGGTGCGCTGTGCCGATCCGAAGCCAGGAGCCAGATGCTTCCTCCTGGTCTCCCATGCGGGTGCAGGGGCCCAAGCACTTGGGCCATCCTCCACTGCCTTTCCGGGCCACAGCAGAGAGCTGGACTGGAAGAGGAGCAATCGGGTCTAGAACCTGCCACCCATATGGGATGCCAACATTGCAGGCAGAGGATTAACCAAGTGAGCCACGGCACCAGCCCTCGTTGTTACTTTCAACACAGCATCTTCAGCTTAGGTTGCTCCTTTTAAGAGGAGAGTCTATTCCCCTTTCCTGGAGAAAAATGAATGAGTATGAAAAATAATGCTACCAATTCCATATGCCCACACTCCAATCCTGAATCCAGCCAAAGTGCTTAACAACAGAAAAGTGTCTGTTTTCCTGATTTGGTTTAATGCTTTTCCTGTAGATCTGCATCTCCTTCTATCACAAAGAAATCACTTTATCCTGCTGGGTAATTAATACAAATGTACAGTATGGCAAACATATTCCTGTAGACTGCTTATTTTGCTGGTAAATTACAGGAAATCCTATACAGTACACCTGGGACACCCTGCAGTTTGAAATTAGAATATAAAGTGTCTCCCAGTTCTTCCTACTTGGCCAGGATACTGGTCTGAGTGTGAAAATCTTCCTAGTTAGACATGTAATAAACTGAGATGATGGCGAATTCATTTACTTTCTTTTAGCTTAAAATTAATAAAGATTTTAATTCTAAGCTTAAAAAAAAAAAAAACCCTGTTTACAGCCCTCTGAGTTACTGGAAGGGGATGCAATATGGCGTTGGTTCCCAGTTGTGAATTCATTCAAAAAACATATGCCACATACAAATTTGTAACCAAATCCTCGGAGTCTAAGGTATATTGCCAGTAAAACTCCTTGGCCAAGCTTTAGTTCTGCGTGATGTCACATCTATATGAGCCCTGTGATAGCATTAAACTGGCCACAGCTGTTTCTGATTGAAGCACTCTAACCCTCTTAAAGGCCGGGCTCACCTCTTCTCCTCCCCTTCCCGCCCTCCTCCTGCATGGCTTTCTTTAACAAAAAGACTTTTTATGAACATGGTCAATGGGCTCTAGCTGGTTATTCTCACGGCAAGTTTGTAGTGATTCAAGTTTACAATGGTTCAGCCTTGGAATGGTGAGCGTACATGTGTGGTCACATATGTGTTCATGTACACATACATGGAAAATGCCTAGAGGTTTTCTTCTTGATCATTGATCTGTAAATTCTCTTTAGGTCTGTGTGCTGAAATTCAAAGCAAATATGTTGGCATCTTCCTTTCTGGAAACAATAATCCAGTTTGGTTCAAGCAGCTGGTGGCAAATATCAGAGCTCATCTCTTCTGGGCAGGGGAGCAAATAGAATGAGATTAGGTGGTGTACCCCTTTCTGAAATGTACCCCACTTTTTAAGTTAATAGAGTGCTCTTGTTAATAGGAGTATACAGACTGTTTATTAAAGGAACATGTAGTGATTATGGCAGACTTGAAGACCAAATGTTCAACTCTGCTATGGTAGCTTGGAAGCAGCCATGGACAATTCATAAGATTTGTCTCAAATTTTATTTATAAAAACAGGTGTTGGGTGGGATTTGATCCCCAGCTAGGTTTGCTATCCCTAGAATTTCAATCCCAACTTCTACCCCACATGCTTCTCCTGTGAAGAAAGATTGAATCATGGTCTCTGCTTTGCCTGCTTGATCATAAAACAAAGAATCTCTACCTGATGGATCATGAAGAAGGTTGGATTTTTTTTTTTTTTGGTCTTGTGGTGAAAATTATTGCTTAGAGCAGACTCAAGAGGAATGAGAAAGGAGGTGCAAATTGCTAGACCTGGAGGAAAGTAAAAGAAAGCCTTGACTCCAGACTGTTTTGTCTCTTTTTCTGACTCTCTGTCTAACCTCCCTCCAGTCCAGCCACCCGACCAGTCAGGCCTCTTTTATAAGGTGCTACTCACACGGCTGGCCTCGCAGTTTGTAAACACATAGAGACTTCTCTGGAGCTAGGCTTGCAGGCTTCAAAACCCAAAGAAAACTTTGGAAACTTAAGGTTGTTAAGGAAAAGCATCAGGTGCCAAATATTGATGGGCTGGGAGCATTTTAAGAAGCGAGTGTCATTGGATTCCTGCCCTTAAAAGCCATGATGTCACTGCAGAGGAATATGATGTCAGGCTGTAAAAAGATCAGAAAGCTTTTGAAAATTCCTAGGCCGTGTTGGGAAGTTTATGTGCAATGCTGAACAGAAAATGCAGTGTTCTTTTACTTCTTCCCTCCGTCTCCTTTCCAAGTGCCTCTGCCAGCAACGTGGAAGTAAAGCAGGCACTGCTGCTCCCTTTCTCTCCCTGGAAATACAGACGGCTTTTATTACCACAACTTGTTCGTTCTTTAACAGAGTTGCAGTAAAACTTTTTTTTAGAAGTCCTTTGGCTTCACTGCTACATGAAGTATGAAGTGGTCAGCCATCCCCTTTTAGAAAGAGCACTTCATTTCCATGAAGTGGAGAAGATTCTTTTCCCTGAGTTTGCTCAAAGCTCAGGGAAAAGAAGTACAGCAGTCATTTCTACATTTTTATTTAGAACACTCTGGAATTCTTGTCCCAGTTCTCATCGTAAATTTATTGTAGTTCTCTCTCTGTCTTCTAGGACCCAGTACTAACAATGCTTTTTTTAAAATTTTAAATTATATTTATTTATTTGAAGAGAAGGAGAGAAGCAAGAGAGAGAGAGAGAGAGAGAGAGAGAGATGACAGGAAGAGTTCCTGTCCAACAACCCACCCCACACATGCTATCAGCAGCTGGGACCAGGCCAGGGCTGATGTCAGGAGTCAGAAATACCATCCAGACCTCTGAAATGGGTGGCAGGAACCCAACCCCTTGAGCCGTCATTGCTGCCTCGCAGGGTTTGCCTTTGCAGGAAGTTGGAGTGAGAAGCCAGAGCTGGGAGTGGAATCCAGATACTCTGGTGTAGGATGCACCAACAGCTAGGGCAAAAGTGCGCCCCGTTAAATAATTCATGTTGATACACTTTCAAAGACAATGATCTCACAATCCCACGGTAAACTCGCAGGTAAATGATCCATCAAGAAAGATTAAGGGGCTGGAGAGAATGATTTGTGAGGAAAGATTAAAAGCACTAAATGTGTAGAGCTTGACTAAGCAGAGATGCGGGGCATTTGATAGTCATCTACTAAAATAAAGAAGGAGGGGGACTGTAAGGAGAGGGGAGAATTATCTCACCTTGAAACTGGGCTCCAACAAAGAGTAATGCGAAGAAATTCAGGGGAGGAAGATAAAAGATGGGTATCACAGAAGTCTTTCTGACATTGAGATCCATTAGTCAGTGGGCTCATCTCTCAGGAGAACTGGTATAGACCCAAATCCCTGGGACAAGAATGCCTGGCTGGGGAACAAGCTATACCATAGGGGATGTTCCCATAGCTGAGTATCTGAGACGGACAACTTTATTTGGTTCAGTTCTTTGCCTTGCTTTTGCAAGTCTGTCATTCTTATCCCTCAAGTCTGCAAATCAACATGAGCAAAAAGGAGAGACTGAGTGGTAGATGGGCAGGGACCCACATGTACTGATCCCCTCATGTCTTCCCCTTAAGAGATTACATTTCCCAGCTTTAATCGCAGCATCTCCAAATCTCGTAGAAGCACAATGTTTTACTTATGTTAAAAATACAATAAAGGTAAATGTGGAGGAAAAAAACAACCACTTTCCATGCTTATTTGGGAGACAGAAAGTGCTTTGAACTGGAAGACAGAAATAAACTCACCCCAATCTTACTGATAAAAGTTAACGATGTTAACAAGGTAGTGAGCATCACTCTATGAATGTCACTTATGAGTGAAGTAATCTTCAGTACTGTTGGTGTTTTAAATTTCTGCAGGGTTGGGCTATCTCTACTTTTCTGCCACACGTGTATTTGGTTACCCCACATACTCCCATAAGCAGAGCATAAAGGTAAGGCCCATGTGATTGCTTTCCACCACTAAGCAGAGCTCTTTGAAGGTGCAGAATTATAACTGACTCACTGGAAATCCTGGCAGATTCGCTTGAAATTATGCACATACACATATTAGAAAAGTGAGATCACGTGACATTGGAATAACATGTCTTTGAATATTTATTATTTTACTCATATTCTTTACACACTGAGTGTTACTAGGGAATTATAAGAGGCAGGTGAGGTTATAGAGGTAAAAGACTAAAAGGGAGATGGAGAAGAGGGAATTAAGAAAAAGGGGATAAGGAGAAACAGGGAGAGAGGAAAAAAGACTGATTTCAAGCGATTTATAATCTGGTTAATATTCCCACCTTCCCTAATCCCTTAGTTTTCTATGTATTTTCTCCTGAGAAAGACAGTATCAGCACAAGGCTAACAGTGTGCATTTGAATCTCTCTTTGAAGCCGATACTGTATCCCAACATCGTGATGCCGTTTAAACAAGGCCAGGCAAGCGAAGGGCATGTATTGATGTGACAAGTCACTTTGAGAAAAAATAAGATAACAGGTGAGAAAAGATCATATCTAGTTATAAAAGAAACTAAACTTTTCTAATTTTGGATGACCCTTCATGCAAATATTAGTAAAAAGCTCAGAGTACAATAGGTAGACAAATCTCCATTAGATTTCACCTGACCTATTTTAAAAGCAAACACATTGTTGATAGAGTAATTTTATCAGCATTAACCCAAATGTCTGCCACTAGAAATGAAACAATTGCTTGCCTTAAAAATCATAGTACGGATATTAGTTACCAAATATTTCTGTTGAAATTTTAAGTTGTCATCAAGATTCATGTTATTATGAAGACATAACCCAACTGCCCTGTGTGTAAGACTTTTCCATAAAATTATGGAATGAATAAATATGAAATGCATAATTCCTGTACTCAGTCATTTCCATGTGCATGTGTAACATGTCATTGGTTAGTGAAGGCGAATGCTGAGCTGTACTTCATCTTTGCATGCTAACACCAACGGCAATGGGAAAATGAATTCTCCCTCTCCCCAGCTTCTCCAACCCCGGCCGACTTTTGCTCATTTCCCGTCTGCATGCACATGCTTATAATAAAAGAAAGCTGAAAAATATGTGTGAATCTTGCTTCTAGCTTTTCTGGGTTTTCCATTTTTTCCCCCTGCTGTTTGTCACTTTTATAGATGTTTTTGTGGGGGTGGGAATATGTGTATGTGGTTTAATTATATGAAAATTATACTGGGGGCTCAATAACCAGTGGCTTGAAAATTAACTGAATTATGAAAGCTGAAATGTTGCTCATAGCATCAGTTAATGACAAGGTCGCCGCCACTGTCATTTTCAAAAGAAATGTCACACTCGAATGGGGCTGAGATAGCTGTGTTGTCCCAGGGTCCCAGGTAGGGACAATGAAGCAGGGGCTCTTTGGGTACTGTTTCATCCCATGTTTGAATCTAATTCATTCTTTCAGCTCGTTTTGGCTCTGCTGCGTTCCCATAACATATGGAGTCCCTAGGTATTCTGCTATAATGTGGAAACTTTGGGGGCTGGGAGTAACAGATCATGAATAGATTGGAAATTCTCTCTAAATGTCCCCTTGGGTGGTCTATGTAAAGGCTCATTGTGTGTTGTTTCTGTCTTTTACAAAAATCAAATATGTCTAGGATTATTTGAGTCCAACAGCCTGTATTAGGGATCTGAATGTCAGCATACCCCATACACTACCAGATAAATGATGACAGATGTATGCCCCTTGTATCTTCTCCTAGTGCCTCAGCTCTGGGCAACTGCAGTTAATTGAAAAAGAGGAAAGAGGAAATTGAGTTTGGGACAGAGTCGGTTGGAGATGAAGGAAGAATCCAAGTAAAACACTTTGATGTTGTCCCAGAGCAGTTGACAGAGTTGGTGCAAGTAGCACTTGGGGCAGGGGCCGGGGGTGACTGGCACAGCAGTAGGTCAGCAGTGCAGTGAGCAAAGAAGGAGCATGAGTGACACGGACTTGTGACCTGAAAGGAGGCCAAGTGGACCTCAGCCCCATTGGGCCCAAATGATGAGAGTTGGAGCTTCTGTGTGGGAGGCAGCCTCGCTCTCGCTCCCTAGTACTGCAACCTCATCTTCTTCGGGTAGAAACATATCGAAGCCGCGATTCTAAGTGCCTTGTTTCCTTTCTCTCCCTTTCTCTCTCTCAAGGTGAGCACTACCTACAATGTAAGATACTACAGGTGAATACATTTTTTTTTCCAATTTTTCTTCTCCCACCAGGAGCCCAGATTGAATGTGTCACTTTCATATCTTCAAGATGGGGAAATATGGCTTTAGCTCTTGTTTCTCTGTCACCGTGGGAAGCTCTTTACTTATGCCATCTCAGAACCATTAACCATTGCAGAAGCCCAGTGAAGTTGAGTGAATACCAGCTGATGAATACCATCCCTGGCTCTGAGATGAGGAAACCAAAACTGAAAGAGGAAAAGGTGAGCCTTCAAAGGCCATCCGCTGAGAACACAACACAACCTGGATACAATCACAAACCCACTTGAAGCCAGAGCTGTTACTGAACCCATTTGCAGCATGCCTTTAAGCTTGGTGGTGCATAATGAGAGTAAACTAAATTTATGCTTTGTCTAGGACAGCCCCACTTTGTATTTTCACCTCTGTTTCCCGCCTGCTTCAGATCTGTCCAGGTGAAAGTTTTATCTTTCGATGAGGGGACTTCAAAAAGTTCATGCAAAAATAGAATGAAAAAAAAGTTTATTTTAGTGCAAAAGAATCTTGAAACTATGCATAATTTTTTCGTGCAATGCATTATCTGTGAACTTTTAAAAATTTTTATTTGAGGAGCAGAAAGGAAGAGAGAGAGAGAGAGACCGAGAGAGTCCATCCGTTGGTATATTCCCCAGATGAGGTCAGGCCAGGGATGAAGTCAGGATCCAGGAATTTAATCCAGATCTTCCACATAAGTGACAGGAACCAAAGTGCATAACCCCTCACCACTGCCCCCACCCCCATCCCCTACTGGTCTGCCCTGGCAAGACACTGTAGTTTGGATCTGGAGCCAGGTATCAAACCCAGGTACTCTGAAGCAGTATGCCTAACTGGTATTTCAATAGTCTACCCCATGACTAATTTTTAAAAGATGTATTTATTTATTTGGAAGGCAGAGTTACAGAGAGGCAGAGGCAGAGGCAGAGAGAGAGAGGGAGGGAGAGATCAATCTTACATCTGCTGGTTCACTCTCCAAATGGCCGCAACAGCTGGAGCTGCCCCGATCTGAAGCCAGGAGCCAGAAGCATCTTCCGGGTCTCCCACATGGGTGCAGGGGCCCAAGGACTTGGGCCATCTTCCACTGTTTTCCCAAGCCATAGTAGAGAGCTGGATCAGAAGTGGAGCAGCCAAGACTTGAACCGGCGCCCATATGAGATGCCGGCACTGCAGGCGGTCGCCCTACCCGCTATTCCATGGTGCCGGCCTCCCATGAAAAGTTTTTGATGAGCCCTTGTATTGACAAAAACCACCCCCTCATGGGTCCAGTAGCAGGAATAGACCATTGATTCTGACACCCTGTACCCAGGGAAGTAGTGGTGGTGGCCAAGAAGCTGGGATATTTACTCCTGAGAGCTGAGGTTCCAACAAGACAACAAAAGAATGTGCACCTGCTCTCTTCATGGTGTCTATAAGCTCAGCCCCTCTAGAAACTGGAAAAAATGGGGGAAAGAAGGGTTGAGATGGGTAGGGACTAAGGCAGCGAACTCTTGGTTGATAATTAATCAATCATTCTGTCTAATTAGATAATGAAACAATATGCTGCAATATTCTTTGATTAGCCATGCTGAAACAACACATATTGGGGAAGGATATTTTGTAGTGTTTATACTTTGTGGAGTAAATGCCATTGCAAGGAACATTTTTATAACTCTTAATCTTGGAGAAAAAAATCAGTAATCACCCAATGAAGATCTATCTTAAGGTTTTGACATCGAGTAGGGAAAGCATGTAGAATACTTCGGGAAAGCACGTTGCTCAGGAAATATGCCACCAGCTTAGAAAACAAAAGGAAAATTTCAGGATTTTTTTTAAAGAAATAGTGACATATTTCCTATGTCAGGGCCCTATACAACATCCTTGAGTTGTTTTATGTGTTGTATTGGTAGTCACTTTTAAGTGTTTAAAAGCCAGTGTGGATAGAACTAAAACAGCTAACATTTCTGAACACTTTCTGGATTATGCTCTGTTTCACGGGCTTTACATGCATTAATTAATATCCTATTAATTAATAATCTAATTAATTAATATCCTCACTATACACCAAGCATGGAAGACTTCTTCTAAGGCTAAGGAATGGGAGATTCAAGACAGAACATCCTCTCTTCAGGGCACCAGTCCTCGGCCCCTACAGTTTGACATTCTCTCTGGAATGGCTCTGAAGAAGATGAGGAAGAGTTTGAAGTTTACTTAAGCTTCATCTTGACAATTGTTCTTTTATTATTTTTAATTTTAATTATACTTGACACATTGAAAGTATTTCCAGATTGGCATGATGCCTGCATTTCCACTCACACAGGAGTGAGAGGCACAGTACTGATACTGCCTAAATGCAGAGCTAGAAATCTAATTATGTGGAGGACCATGGCAGAAACCTGTTGCTGCCCACCCAGTCTCATTCTTTCTTTATTCCTCAGAACATCCATTTCATTGGAGGTGATAATGTGCCCACGTGACACAGAACTACAAAAAACGCAAGTCTGCATTTCTCAGACACCTTTTGCAGATGTATGTGACTGTCTCACACAGTTCTGACCGTGAGGAATAGATGTTTTCAGAAGCGTTTAAAGGAAAGGGAAGCAAACTTTGCAGAAACATACCTTGTACTAGTGCATACGTGTCTTCCTTCCTCATGATGTCTAGAGCCGTCACAGATGCCATCCGACAATGAAACTAGGGAATGAACAATAGAACTGCACAGAATTAAAGACTTGACTCATTACATCAACCCTGGGTTTCTTCAGCTTTCAGATCTCTCATTATCTGAAAGAAGATGTTGTGAGGATTAAGCCAGTAGATATATGTAAAGCTTCTGACAATATCTCACCTAGTAAGGCTATAAGTACAGCTATTATTTGTTTTATTAAAGTCACTTGTTATGTGGGTTTCTCATTATGTATAGCTGAATCTAATCCATAACTAGTATCAGTGTTAAATGCAGTTGAACAATTTATAAAAAGCTAGTTAACAAGCTCTGTGAGGGAAGTTACTGTGTTCTGTAAGAAGCTAACTAGCATTAAATGGAAAAAGATCAGCTTGAAAAGTCCTAGAATTTTAAAAAAATTAATTTCTCTCATAGTATTACCAGACCACTAGTAATTTAATGTGCATTAAGAATATCCAAGAATAGGATTAAGGAGGTAGGGGCTGGTGCTGTGGCATAGTGGCTAATCCAGCTCTCTGCTATAGACTAGGAAAACAATTTGAAGATGACCCAAGTGCTTGGGCTCCTGCACCCACGTGGTAGACCCAGAAGAATCTTCTGGCTCCTGGCTTCAGATTGGCGCACCTACAGCCTTTGTGGTCATTTGGGGAGTGAACCATCAGATGGAAGACCTTTTTCTCTGTCTCTCCCTCTCTCTGTCTATAACTCTACCTCTCAAATAAATAAAGTCTTTAAAAAAACATTAAGGAGGGGGCCGGCGCTGTGGCATAGCGGGTAAATCCTCTGCCTGCCGTGCCTCATCTTAGCATGCCATATGGGTGCCAGTTCAAGTCCTGGCTGCTCCACTTCCTATCCCGCTCTCTGCTATGGCCTGGGAAAGCAGTAGAAGATGGCCCAAGTCCTTGGGCCCCTGCACCCATGTGGGAGACCCGGAAGATGCTCCTGGCTCCTGGCTTTGGATTGGCACAGCTCCAGCCTTTGCTGCCAATTGGGAGTGAACCAGCGGTTGGAAGACCTCTCCTCTCTCTCTACCTCTGCTTCTCTCTCTGTGTAACTCTTTCAAATAAATAAATAAATCTTGAAAAAAAAAACATTAAGTAGATAACACTTCTTGAAGTTCCTAAGCCCAAAGAACGCTATTTCCTCATTGTAGCTGATATTCTACACAGCACTCCCTTAAGAGTCTTAACCTGTTGTTTTAAAAGATTATTTCCATTTCTAATGTATGTTATGATTCTTTTCTACAAATTCCTCTTTTCTACAGAATTCCTGAATGCACGGTACCATTTCACTCCAGCTAGCCTTGGTATGCATATTTTTAAAAAAATATTAATTGAGGCCAGCGCCACGGCTCAATAGGGTAATCCTCCGCCTGCGGCACCAGCACCCTGGGTTCTAGTCCCGGTCGGGGTGCCGGATTCTAGTCCCAGTTGCTCCTCTTCCAGTCCAGCTCTCTGCTGTGGCCTGGGAAGGCAGTGGAGAATGGCCCAAGTGCTTGGGCCCTGCACCCGCATGGGAGACCAGGAGAAGCACCTGGCTCCTGGCTTCGGATCAGCGTGGTATGCTGGCCGCAGCGCGCTGGCCACAGTGGCCATTGGGGGGTGAACCAACAGCAAAGGAAGACCTTTCTCTCTGTCTCTCTCACTGTCCACTCTGTCAAAAAAAATATTGAGTATCACTTTGTTCCCAACATTATGATAATACATTTTTACTCATTTTTCAAATTAATTCCTCATGACTGTTAGTCATGATGTACTAGATTGCTATTTAGTGAAACAAGAAAACAATGATCCCCAAATCACAGTGGCATAACACAATCAACGCTTTCTTGTCTGTCACACACACGAAGAAACTGCAGCTCTCCATGAGTCTCCAAGTTGCATATGAGTGGTGACTCAAAGACACAGGTGGCTTTGAACCTGTGACTCTGCATCACAACGGGAAGCTTCCTCCAAGTTTGCCTTGTGAGAAAAAAGAGCAAGACCTGGCCTGTTCACTGCCTCAGTCTCTTACAATTCCTTGGCTGGAACCAGTTTTGAGGCCCTGCCTGACAGCAAGAGGGCTGAAGTTAGGATGTCAGGAGCCCAGCAAAGATCTAGTACAAAATCCATTCTTTTGCTAATATGGTTTCTTGCTTTGCATTGTAGAGGAGGAAACCAGGCTTACAAAAGGAAAGCAACTTGCTCAAGACAGCAGGCCTTGGCTCATCTGCCTCTCCTCTCACCTGGTCCCATATTCACCATCAGTGGATTTGTCAAAAAGCTCCCCTGTCCCCATCCCCAACCAGGGTTAAGGGGACTGTGCAGAGACCAACACGTCTAAGAAGAATCGTGTCTACTTTCCTTCTGCCCCGTTTCTGCACTTCGCACCAACCTGCAATGCACATCAACTTAAAGAAGAGCAGGAAAAAACTGCCCTTACTCCCCACCCTCTGCACAGAGACGAGGGAAGTCCTTCTGCTGCTTTCCAGAATAGAGAGAAAACAATGGGTCCCTGTGTAGGGAGTTCTAAGTCTTTTATCTTTCTACAGATTCAACCACAGTATCGATTCTTTATTGACCTAAACTGTCCTAAGCACGGTTGTGGTTTTTTCTCATACAGTGTATGGGAGAGTTAAGGCAGATACTACTTTAATATTGATTTTTGTGAAAAAGGTGCAGGAGAGAGGGCAATTTGTGTCTGCAGTTGCTCTTCACTATAAAAGATACCATTGTTAGGAGCTTATAGCATTATATCAAGGGTCTTAATCTGTAGCAATCTTTTTTTACAACTTAGAAATAGACTTGGGCAAATGTGTTATTGGTGTTAATGATATTTTGAAGTGAAGCAAATTTGTCAGCCTCCCCAAGTAAACTGCTCAACTTAACTATTTGAGAACTTGGCAGATGGACTCTATGAGTGTGCAGAAATCCTACGATGTATTTATTTATTTGGAAGTTCTTTGGAACAAACATTTTATCATATAAATCAGTGACAACAATGTTTGCTCAATGAACCTTTGAGAAATGGGAATGATTATCTAGGGCCGAAATAAACCATGCATATTACCCTAGGAAGACATTTCTTCTTATTTTAAAAATCAAAGGATTCTGGTTTCTAGACTATCATTCTGTGATTCAGAAGAGGGAAGGGAAAAAACATCACTGAAGAGTAGGGAATTTTATTGGCAGAATAGAATGGCAATTGAATTTGGAGGTGGAATTTTCATGTTCATGAATGAAGAAGTATTTTTAGTCACATCTTTTATTTGCATGACAGCAAAGCTTCTAAAAAGTTTTCAAGAAACCCATAAGAAATGGGACCTTTCTTGAATTCAACTAGCTTAATTTGTTTTTCTATCAAATGCACTCAAAACTAACATTTAACATTCTAAGTTCAGAGTTTTCCAGTTGCTATCATGTGGTTTATTGAAGTTATTTGCATGGCCAGTGAGTCAGTGAGGCATATGAATTATGTACTTATCATACCTAGAACATTCCCCAGGGCACTGTCCATAGGCAAGAACAACACAGTGATGATTTAGAGCCGTGGTCCCAGACAGGGATGACCGGGACTGAAACGGGAAGCTAGGGCATCGAGCTCTTTGTGGTAGTGGTAAGACTCCTGTTAACCTACCTTTAAAAGTTCAAAGGGCATAACCCCTCATCATTGGATAAATGGTACCTGATATCCCTCAAGGTTGAGAAGGTCTAGAACTTCTCAACATGATGAGAACTATCATTCTGATAGGAAAGTCTATCCACTGTTTGACAACATTAAAATGATAATTTCCACAGGTGAATGCTGTAGTATTGAGTTTTAACACTCTCTCTGTAGGCAAAACCCTTCTCTTGGGTCTGATTCTTGCTGACAAATGCCAAGATATATGAAATATTCAAATGATCACTTCCTGGAAACACCTGATTTCTACTTAAAGCTTCAAGAAATTCCAAAATAACACCTGCTCTCCAGGTCATTAGTTGGTATTTTAAGCATTTTTCTTTTATCCAAAGCTGTTGTTCTGTAAAATATAATGCTGGAACCCCACTGGGCTGCCTTGTATATATTTAACTGTAATAGTACCTGGAACAGATTATATAAGAAGGCTAGAAAAGTGATTATTCCAGAAGGAATAGGAGGCCTGGTCATTTGATGACACCATTAATCATCTTTTTCTTTCTTCCCTTTCATTTAACTTTCCATATTGAGTTATTAGATAAAATTTGCAAATGTGAAAAATATGCCCCATATTGATTAACTGTTTGGCATAACAATAAATTATCCTTATAGCACATAAATACTCATATATGGCATAACAAATCCTTAAGAAGATTCACACACACATACACACACACATACTCATGTCTACCATATGCTGTGCCACTGTACCAGGTCCCCAAAACAGCAAGCAGGTAGTATGATAAAACAAGCATTTATAACGATTTATGCCACCCACAATGTGGTTTTTTGAACATTTTAATTGAAATCCACGCTTGTAGAAGAACTCAGACTGTCAAGTGGAGGCAAGTGGAAACCAAAGCGTGTGGCACGCACAGTAAATAAACTGGAAGTGCACAGTGCCCAGCTTGGCAGATCTCTCTGTGACTTGGAGTGGCCCAGAAAGCTCCAGGAAGCAGAGAGGAACAAACTGAAATTTTTGTTTTGTTTGTTCAAATGAAGCTGAAATATAATCTTGGGAACAAATGGCATGCTTTTCCCCTAAAAAGTTTATGCAGCAGTAGAAATAACTGGAGGTTGAGATTTTGTAGAGGGACTTTTGTCCTCGAGAATAGCAGAAACCAGAGTCTTAGCTCAGAGGTAGCAATGCTGTCTTAAGCAGGAAGTCCACACAATGCCACCCCTCACTCCACTCCCACCCCCAGATATATACACATGCCACAAACTGGACATACCACAGCTGTGGGGAGTGGACCAAAAGGGAAGGTGCCACTGCCTTTTGGGCACATTTTGCAAACCTTGGAAAGTATATGTGGGCTATCACTAGAGCCAGCTAGGACTCTAAATAACCTTGCACAATGATGTTGCATGGTTAGAACAACTTGAAACAACTACATGTAAGTAGAAGCCACTTTACAGTTAACAGGGCCCAGAGCAGTGCTCCACTCCAGTATTTACCTATGTGATAGGACTGTGACATACACTTTTTCCAGATTATTACCACCAAGTGTGTGGAAGCAGACCGTATCTTGTTTCCTTGGAAGTGATACGAAGAAATTGCTCACTGTTTTGGAAAATCATGTCACTGACCAGTGGCATTGGATGTACCATTCAACCCGCCTGTACCATTCATTTACATTTACTGAACTATTCTATGTAAGCTCAGACAGCTGATTATTTGGTCACAATACAATTTTGACTTTGTTATCACACATAACAAAATAAATGTTATAGGAAAGGGGCTTTGGCCTACCTGGTAAAGCCACTGACTGGTGAGGCTGGCATCCTGAATGGGCACCGGTTCCTTTCTCAGCTGCTCCACTACTGTTCCTGCCCCCTGCTAATGGACTGGGAAAACAGGAGAAGATGGCCCAAATTGGATAAGGAATAATTGATGCATCAAGATTCTAAATGAGATGCTAGAGAGGAGAATCCAAACTATAAAGTCTTCCTAATGCAACTGAGAAACAGCATTCCCTAAGATAATTTCAACTTCTGTTGTATATTGGAGATCCCCTAAGATCTGTCTTGCACAGTGGCATGATAATATAAAACAATCTTGCAAAGAAGCTTCATAAATAGTGCTGAGACATCTTTATGGAGAGAGTTCACTCTAAATTTGCTTGTATTGCACACCTCCTAAATTTAAGTATATAGACACGTAAGCTCATTTTTATTGAAAGTGGCAGATTATCAATAATTATGTGTGAATGAAGGAAGCAAGAATAAACATACTCACAAAGTGGAATCTGCGACCTGTGGATATACAAATACGAGGATGGAGAAGTCAATCAGCATATACAAATTCTGAGACAGTCACTCCAGTGGAAAACAAGTTCTTGAATACACAATAAAAAATTGGTGAGTCATTAGTTTATGGAGATGGTCTTCATTCTTAGCAGATGGACCTTTCAATGAACAGAAATCTATAGAATAATTGCTTTGAGATATCACATGTCTTAATTATTAGCACAAATGAATGACCAATTCTGCCTACAAAATACATTTTATCCATTTAAATGGATAAGTTTTTAGTTACTTATTTTTAAATTAAAATCATACTTATTTATTGGAGAGGCACAGTGAAAGAGACAGAGAGACAGACAGAGTTGCCATCTACCAGTTCACTCTCCAAATGTCAGCAACATTTGAAACTGGACAGGGCTGAAGCTGAGAGTGAGTAAATCAATCCAGCTCTACCATGTGGATGGCAGAAACTCAATTACTTGGGCCATCATCAATTTCTCCCAGGTTCTGCTTTGGCACAAAGTTGAAGTCAGGAGCTGGAGCCAAGTATCAGACCTTGGTGTGGGACACAGGCATTCTAACTAGTGTCTTAACCACTATGCTACACAGCCACCCTTCAAAGGATAATTTTTGAATAAAATAACTTGCTAAAAATAGTAATTCTAGCTAACTAGTCTTACTTTTATCATCATGGTGTCTCCCCTGCCAGGTAAGTATTAACTAGTCTTACTTTCTTTAATTACAAATATATTTTTACCTCTAGATTAATAAAAGTAAACTAAATCTAGGAAAATAAATATCATTCATGATGTAAACATCCAGAGATATTATTCAATGACAATATAGTATTCTGATTTTCACAGGTCAGATAACAGCATTCCTCTTATTACATTTTAAGAAGTATTTTCATGTAAAGCAAATACAAAATAATCTATTGTGTATATAATATTGAGCCATATGCAATTGTCACTCGATTCCTAGAAGTGATATAATTCAGCTTATGATGAACATCTTTATAGCGTTGTAACATATATTAGGAAACTTCTTTCCAAAATAGTGAGCAAAATTTGTTCTCGTTAACAGTGTGTGAGGCCTGTTGAACCACATGCTCATCAGCATTGAATTTTGTTCTTTCTTCATCTCTCACAAATTTAATAAAAATACATACAAAAAAACAAAACAGAACAAAAATACTACAGTCCTAGTAATTTGTTTAAATTTGTCTTTCTTCTTTAATAGTCAGAGGAAACAGTTTTCCACGTATGTTGGCTATTTGAATTTCCTGTCTGGGGACTGCCTTTCTCTGAACTTTCTTTGCACTTGTTTCATTGGCTCAGTGTTTCTAATCAAGTCTGAGATGTCATATTGTCAAGGTTTGCCCTCTAATTTTTTTGCCTTTGATTTTGTTTATTTTTCATGTGAAACCTTATATCTTTTTGTTTGCATAAAAATTTCATTTCCAGAATTATATCTACATAGTTTTAACATCACTTAAAAGTAAAGGAAAAATAAAGATATGTATTTATAACCAAAGTTTTAGCAACAATGATTACACTATAGCATAGCAAACAGAGGCTAATATCATGAGATTTGAATTAAAAAACAGTAAGTCCAGTTTAGTAATTTATTAGCTCTTTGATATTGGACCAGTTACTTAATCTTAATAAGTTTTAATTCCATATCTATAAAACAAGATGATAAAATAATATATAACTTAAGCAATTTTTTGAGGATTAAGATATGACATGAAGATTATTTAGCATGGCCATTAGCTAGTATATAGTAAATATTCAGTGATTGACTTAAAAGCCTTCAGAAGTATTTAGTGAGCTTTTTCTTATGTGAAGCAAATATCACTCTCAAAAATTACATGTATATTTCTCTATATAGCTGTGGGACCAATTTGGGTTGTTCTATATAATGAGTTTCATTGAACAGTGGATTATTATCTCAGAGCAGGAAAATATTTGTGTGTGAAACCAATATTCCGTAGTATCTTGTAAAGACAAAAATGCAGTTGGCCAAAAGATAAAAACATAAATCAAGTTATTGTGATATTTCACATGTTGTCTTCTTTGCAATACCATGCTACCATATTTCTGCTTCAGTACAATCTAGTCTGAAGCAGCTATGTTGTATAATTCATAATAATAATACTGAAAATAATAATTTATTGATTGTAAATGTTGTATATGCCAGATGCAAAATTAGATTAATATATTTTTAGCAAGAATTTCAGAGACGAGGATTCAAGTCTATGAGACAGGTAATAATGACCCCCTATTTTACAATATAGGTTTTTGCAGGTGATCTAGCAGTGCTCTATGAGCCCCACAGTGCAGTATCCCCTTCAAGCTGGCTTCAACAACATCTCAGAGATCTAGAGACTACAATTTAAAGAATGCATGGTGGTTCCTTCTCAGGCCTCGCTTCTTGGCTTCTGTGTGGCCATCTTCTCCCTTGTCTTCATATGGTCTTCCCTCTCTACCTCTTTGTGTCTAAATTTGCTCTTCTTATACGGGCATCCATCATTTTGGATTAGGACACACACTACCATTTCATTTTAAGGTAATTATCTCTTTAAAAGCAAATACCAAATACATTCTGAGATGCTGGGATTAGGGCTTTGACACGTGAATTGCCAGGGACATAGCTCAGCCCGTAACACTGCTCCAAATGATGCACTTCATATTCACTATTCAAACTTGGAGCTTCTGGCTCTACAGCCATGTTTTTTGTTTTTTTTTTTCATTTTAATTTTTTATTTTGAAAAGAAATTTAGACTTAAAGGAATGTTGCAAAAATTGTACAAAGAATTCCCATATATCCTTCATAGAAATTCTGCATTAACATTTTATTTTATTATTCTCTTTATATATACCATAGCTTAAGTCAATCAAAGTTAAATTCAACCAACACAGTACTGCAAATTCTTACATCTTACTAGAGTTTTATCACTTATTGCACTGTTGTCCTTTATGAATAGAAGAAAACAAAATGTACTCATCGTTCAGTATCCAGGGTGTCATTTGGTTGCTGCATCTCTTGAGTCTATGTTAATTATATATGTCTTCCTTCCTTTTTGTTTGCTTGTTTTTCATATCCTTGATAATTTTGAAGGGTACAGGCCTGATATTTTCTTTTCTAAAATTTACTCATTTATTTACCTGAAAGGTAGCTACAGGGAGAGAAAGAAAGAATTAAAAAGAAAGAAATCTTCCATCCACTGCTTCACTCATCAAATGGCTGCAGTGGCTGGGTCTGGGCAAATGGTCTCCCACGTGGGTGCAGAGACTCAAGCACTGGGCCATCTTCCTGTTCTTTTCCCAAGCACATTAGCAGGGAGCTGGATCAGAAGTGGAGTGGCTGGGACTCAAACTGGCACCCATGTGGGAGGAAGGTGTTATAAGCTGTGATTTAACCTGCTGTGCCACAGACCCAGGTATGATGTTTTCTAAAATGCTCCTCAATTTTATTTTGTTAATGTTTCCTCATAATTAGAATCAGATCATGATTTTTGGCAAGAATTCTACAGAAGAGATGTTCTTACCTTCTCAGAGTATCATATCATGGGCACATAATATTGATTTGCCCCCATGCTGGTGACACTAACCTTCAGCCCTTATTAACGTATTATATACAAGATTTCCTCACTGTAAAGTTACTATTTTCTATGTAAAATATTAATTAATAAGTGCTTGGGTGGGATATTGTGAGACAATGTTTGTTGTTTTTCATCGAATTTTCCCTACTAGTTTCCACATCCATTGATGATTCTTGCCTAAGGCAACAATTATGATGATTTTAAAAATTCTATCATTCTTTCTTTATCTGTGAATAGTCTTCTGTGGAAGTCTAATATGTGGAAGACATTCCCCTTGCCATTTATTCATTTATTTATGTCAGTGTATACTCACAGATTCTTATTGTAGTCTATTTTGTGATTAAAGTTGTTGCAGATTTGGCCAATGGAGGTCAGTTTGAGTTGCTTCCATGTCCTTTGGATGCATTCCATTATTCCAAGAGCAATTTCTTGATTTCTTGCACAAAAGATTTCCAGAATCATCTAGGTCTCAACCTCAGATTATCTAGCCCTTCAGGTTTCATGGTTTCCTTTACCAGAGGCAGGTCTCTAAATAAGATCTGGGCTGAACTGTTACTGAATGTAATTGATTCTAAGCTCTCTCAGAAGACAACTAGTATATACACATCTACACTGGTTACATACTTATCTGCCTGTCCATCTATCAGCTATCTTAAGAGATAAACATATAAGCATGTTAATGAATGCATCCTAAATTATGAAAATGGTCCTGACTTTTAGTCCTCCTAAAACTATGATTAAGATCATTCAATCCCCCATTGTTATAACTACCCAACTCTAATATCCACAATTCACAGTGTGAGTTTTCTGACTTTCAGTCCTGGATATTAATACCAGATAATAATGTCACAAGTGTAGGATGAGACACAAGAGAAAGTTAAGTAGCACTCCAAGGCTATCACATAGGAAATGACTGGAAAACCTACAGACAGAATTATGATCTCTTCAGACTTTTTGGTTTGTAATCACATAAGCATCTAGGGAACTTATCACTACTTTAATTGTATAAAAACTCAGGTTTCAGGATTACCAATTGATTGCAAGTATAGATGGCTATGGGGCAGGTTCAAGAATATTCCACACTGTAACAGCTCTGGTCTCAGTTCCACACTCTGTACTAAATCAGGACTAGGCAAACAATAGCCATGCAGGTTCATTAATGTATGTTTGTAGTTGCTTTTCTGCTATAATGGCAAAGTTGGGTCAATGCTGCAGACTACAAGGCCTGTATCATCTAAAATGTTTATTATCTGGCCCTTTACAGAAAGTTTACCACTCTTCTAGTGCATCATCCTGTTTTGATGCTTTCTTTCATTTATTTATATATCTTTTGCCAATAATGTGTGTGTGTGCACTCCCACACACTGCAAGATAATGTCATTAAGAGACATTTTATACGTAGTGTTAGCTAAGGGAAAATTCCTGTCAGCAGTTGGCTCCATATAACATTGATGCAATTGCATTGGTGTGAAGGTCTCTCCTTGGATTTCAAAGTATGCTACATCCAGTGCTGTACCCAGACAGTTCACCAAATCTGTCTGCTTATTCATTCTGTACGGTATGCAACATCTGTAATAACTGGGCAAGTAAATGTGACCTCCCCAAATATGGCAGCTTGTGTCTACTTGGTATAGCTTCTTAGTTTTGCTTTGTGGTGCTGTTAGAGGTTGAGCTTCTATATTTTTAAGACTATGTCTGCACTTCTCATTAATTATTTTGAGACCCAAGAAGTAAGAGAGACATTCTTTGGAAAGACTATGAACACAATACCAAGTTAAAAGCCATGTGGAATGGTGTGATGTCTGCTGGCATTGCCAAATTACTCCATGGTCGGTTCACTTGCCAAAGTTAATATTGCTGTTGCAACCAAACTCCCCTTTATTCTACTCATAATCAGACACATAGAAATACAGATACCAGCAATATATGAATTTAACACTAGTTTCTAATATACATTGATCATTCAAAGAGGGACTTCGTGTTAACTGGATTCTTAAAAATGCCCTTTACCTTAGCAATATTAAGTCTATGCCTCTGAGCCTCTCTGACCCATGTGTTTGCGCCACAGTCCCCTGAACTTACTGTAGGTGCTATGAAATAGTCTCTCTGGAACAAAATATTCTGTGTCAAGATCTCCCCTTTGTTTTCTGATGACTCAGGCTGTTAGCTACTCTGTGCACCTATTCACACATATTAGGTTTTTATGTCCATTTCTTTTACCGGCTATAAAGCACCATCACTACATTGTCTTGGCTAAGCTTTTTGTCTTAGAGATAGTGAGGAGGACATACACAGACAAAAGTGGCAATGTTAACTCTTTGACTTCTTGAAAGCAACTTTTCTTGTTTAGGATTCACATGTAGACATTGACTACGGGTGTGCATTTGGCATAATGGTTAACCTGCTGCTTGGGAACTACCATCACGTATTGGAGCGCCTGGACTCAAGTTCTGTCTCTACTCTCCCCATTCCAGTTTCCTGCTAATGCACAGTCTGGGAAGCAGCAGATGATGGCTGAAGTCCTTGGGTCACTGTCACCCACTTGAGAGACCCAAATTGAATTCCTGACTTCCAACATTGGCCTGGCCTAGTCTGGCTTTTGCATTTGGAAAGTGGATCAGTAGGTGGGAGATCTCTCCCCGACCCCCTTTGTGTGTTTCATTGTCCTTCTACTTTTCAAATAAATATAATTTAATAAAAAAACAGAAACTGACTTAATGTATAATTTTAAAAATGCAAGAATTCTTAAACTTCCTATTAGTCATTTCACCAAGATTCATGAGTTCCTTAGATAGAAACTTTGTTCATAGGCAAAATTATGAATTTCAAAGGATGACAGCTTTTAAGTAACTAGAAGTAAATACTCTAGGACTTTTGAAAGTAGAAATGCTACTTGTAATATAATAGTCAAGATAGTATTCCAAATATACCTCAGTTTTCAGATATCCATTATTAGCTTGGTTTTTAATGTCAGTGAGATTGCTGTTTGTCACTGAGTACCTTGGCACAGGTCTTAACACTAGATGAACACTACTATCACCCAGGTCTCTGTCTAGTGCTGAGTGCCACTCACTGCTCAGGCCCTATTCACTCCTACTCACATTTCATAAAACTGGGCCCCCTTGAGAATGGGCAATGCAGCAGTCCTTAAAAAAAACTCCTTTTTAAAATCTTGGTGTTTAAGCATCTTCAAGCTACTAAATCTGATCCAAAACTCTTGGGACCCAATGTTTTTCAGAATTGAGAATATTTTGGAGTGTAGACAGATATGTATTCAATGTACCATGTGTATTATGATCTTGGTGGGGTTTGGGACGCTGCCCGTAGCAAGACACATTAATATTTCTGTAGTGAGTCAGATAAATATTCTGGCTGGGATAAATAATGAACATAAATATCTTCATATCAACTGGAGTAAGTTTATGCCATTGCTACCAAAGGATTTCAGGTCACTTCAGGTTTTGATGTCAAATGTTTCAAAAAAAAAAACCTCTAGATTTTGGGCATGGCAAATAAAGCCTTATTTATTTATGCTAGGCTCAGAAATTCGTTTTTAGGTAAAGGGACAAAAATGTAAATATTTTAGGCTTTCAGATTATATTGTCTCTATGTCTACTTCTAAACTCTGATATCTGACCCTTAGAAAATATGTAAATGAAAATAAATGTGTTCCAATAAAACTTTATTCATAAAACTAGGCTGTGGGCATATTTGACCTGTGGGCCATAGTTAGCCCACTCTTGATCTAGACTATCTTCATTGTTTTAAATTCTGTATCCTATATATTAAAGCCACTCTCTGGATTGCAATAACTTCTTTTAATTCGAAGTTTGAGAATGGGAAGTTTTCTCTCAGAAAGGGAGGAGGTCTCTGGGTTTCACCATGCCCATTCTGTTGCTCTTTATAATCTCATGACTGGAAAGTATGTAAAACAATAGTAATTAAATGTGAAATAATACCTAGATATGAGTGCTATCCATAATTTGTCATCAACTTCTTGATTTTAAGTGATAATGACATTTAAAAACAGGGGGGAGCTGGCATCTAGGGGTGTCACGGGCTGTTGGGTTTGGGTAGTGATACTATGGAAAAAATATAATGCTTTCGGCCGGCACCGCGGCTCACTAGGCTAATCCTCCGCCTTGCGGCGCCGGCACACCGGGTTCTAGTCCCGGTCGGGGCTCCGGATTCTGTCCTGGTTGCCCCTCTTCCAGGCCAGCTCTCTGCTGTGGCCAGGGAGTGCAGTGAAGGATGGCCCAAGTGCTTGGGCCCTGCACCCCATGGGAGACCAGGAGAAGCACCTGGCTCCTGCCATCGGATCAGCATGGTGCACTGGCCGCAGCGTGCCGAAAATAAAATAAAAAAAATATATATATATATAATGCTTTCAGGGTTGGCTTTAACTTTTGTGGCTCTTTGGCTGAAGATATCAGATTTAGTATTTGTTCTCCTAGTATTCTGCTTGTTTGTTTTGTGCTTATTAAATTAGAAATGCCAAGAGGAAGGACACAGTTGGAGTAGAACAGATGAACAAATTGTAAACTGTTCATGGGAGTTTGTGTTTTTTGAACACAATATGGAATAAGTCTTTGATGGGTCAAGTGCAAATGGCTTCTCTGAATGGACCTGTTGTCCTTGAGGTGTTGTCTGGCATTTCTCATCAAGAATGACAATAGAGCAGCCAGCCATGTGGCACAGCAGGTTAGCACCTTGGCCTGAAGTGCCTGAATCCCATATGGGCACTGGTTCAAGTCCTGGCTGCTCCACTTCCAATCCAGCTCTCTGTATGGCCTTGGAATGCAGTAGAAGATGGCCCAAGTTGTTGGGCCCCTTTACCCCCATGGGAAACCTGGAAGAAGCTCCTGGCTCCTGGCTTCAGATCTGCACAGCTCTGGCTGTTGCGGCCAATTGGGGAGTGAACCAGCAGATGGAAGACCTCTCTCTCTTTCTCCCTCCCTCCCTCCTTCCCTCCCTCCCTCTCCTCTCTCTGGGTAACTCTGACTTTCAAATAAATAAATAAAATCTTAAAAAAAAAACAGAATGACAATAGAGAACAAAGCAGTATTTCTTATGGAGAGCTGATTGATTATTTGATTGAGGTTTAGCTTATGGGACACAACACAACCTTGAGGAGCAGTAAAACAGCAACAACAAAAACTCTCAATAAAGTCTCAACCATGGAGAGCTGACTCTTTAGTCCAGTTTTAGGGGGCAACCTTAAGGATTAGCTGGCACATTTTGGACCATTTTCTTAAGCTGACTGAGTATCCTCACACACTAAGCATGCTGTGTGTTTGGGCACCTTTCCCTATTCTACTCTGTCTGCTTTTGTACTATCACTCACTGCCTCCATCTGCAGAGTTGCCTTCATGATTAGCATTCATGTCATTTGAAGAGCAGTGATCTTTCCTTTCTGAAGTCATAATCGTTCAGAACTTGACAACATTTCCCACACTGTTAAGGGTATTTTGTTTTATAGAGGTCCTTTGTGCACCTTGAAGAAATGTTTTTCGTAGTGGTACTAATATAGTGTCTCCTATTTTGGCTTCCCAACTTTGCTAGAAAGAGTGCCACAGGAGCAGTGACCGGACTTTTGTTATGTCTGTAAACTCTGCTTCTCTGCTGATACATGGCACGTGGTAGATACTAGACTTAAGAATAAACAAATGTACATTAACAAGTGTATGTATTGTAACACCAGTTGAAAGTTAACCTAAATTAAGGCAGTAGGAAATGATATTGGTACCTTGAATCCAAGTGGTAGTAGGGACAAAGAGTTGGTTTGAAGAACGGATTTGACTTGGCCAACTGGGAGGGCACCTACAAAAAGAAAGACATGCTGATGGCAATGATTTCTGCTTAATTTCCCCTTGATTTTACTAACTGATTTGATGATATTAAGAGACAATGAACTTACGTAGTCCGTGAGTACTCCAAAACTTTTCATTTAGCAATGAAAGAAGACTCATTTGAGCTTAAAATGTACTTGCTAATGCATGAAGAAAAGCTGGGGTTAGGAGGACCAAGCACAAAGGCAGGAAAGAAGACAATGGGACCTTTCTAAATGATACAATTATTAGCTGAAAGATCCTACAGGCACTTATTACACTATATCCTGGTTCATCTTCTAGTCTAAATGTGCCAGAGAGACCATCTCCTGCCTCTCTTCCATTCCTGAAAACAGGGGCAATGTAGCAAGCAGACAATGACTTCTAACCAGCAGCCAGGACTATGAAATGAGAGAAGCAGCCCCTCTAAAAACTCTGAATGGGTTGCCAATTTTTGTTACGTTTAAGGCAGGCAGTAATTTCAGTTTTCAATTCCACTAAGTAATAATAGTTATTAATTAGTAAATTAGGCCACTGGGTTCCAGAGGTGAGCTAACAGAATGATTAAAAGGGAGAGAGAGAAAATTCACAGATAATGCTCAGGTTTCATAGAAGCCTGACACGATAGAGAGTTTATGGTTGTACATCTCTGCAAAATGGATTGCTGCACTTAAGAGCAACTTACATTGCTTACAGTGCTGTCTATTCAGTAATTGCAGCAAAGTGAGGTACTGCACCATACATTGTCATAAAGATGTCAAGAAATGAAGGGAGATGTTCGAGGGCTTGGTTTCTAATACTTACATTTGAAATCTGGGGGCATTAAATCCAGGGAGGAGAATTCCTGAGAGTTTTTCCACCTACACCACCAAAGGGCTTAGATGTTTCTTGAGTAAAGGCTTGACATCAACTCCAGGGAGGATTTCTGGACTGCAGGTAGGTCTCATTCATTTTAGGGGCTAATTTTTTGAGCTTAATATATCAAACATGATAGCTTTCATGGAGGTTTGTGGATTATGTTTCAAAGTACTTTCCATGACTGTACTTGGAAAATAACAAAATCCCTGAAATATCATTTGAAACTCCTAGAAGACCTGAAATACTAAAATTGAAGTTTATCTTACAAGGCTCTAGTTGGACAAAAATGCAGGTAACCTATCTTGTGTCGGAGTATATTTCTGTTACTAAAAGAAGTCATTGGAAATTGCCAAAATCAATGCAACTCATTCATCCAATACCAAAAGGTAGTAATTTACTAGAGTTAAATGTGAATTATGAAGAATTACATGGCAGCAAAGAAGAGCCATGTACAAATACAAGCCCTTCTTATAATGGCAAATTGAATTAAATCATTAACACAGATCCCAAGCTCTGCTTTTTAAGAAAAATAGCATATTACTATTAGTCTATTAAAATCAGCTATCTGTATGAATTTTGTTTAAATGAAAGTTTGTCTTTTTTGTGAACATATACATTTTTGCATATATAAATCTATATGTCAGAAATAAGCTTACATGAAAATTTAAGTACAATTTCCCTACCCATTTGTTCCTTCTAGCTGAGCACACCCTGCGGTCTTATCAACATTTTTTTGCTCCCTCAGTGGAGACTGATATTGAGACTTCTTTGTGTTCCCTCTTTCAATTTTTTTTACTTTTATGAATATTTGCCTTTATGGTCACCAGGACATACTAGAAAGAATGGTTTTTAGTTGGACAGAAGCTAAGGTAAATACTTGGCTCTGCTTCTCACTAGCTGTTTTGACCTTGGGGAAATTGATCAATCTCTATGAGCTTTTGTTTCTCATCTGCATTGCAGGGGCTATGTAATATTTGTCTCATAGAGTGGTTCAGAGTTCATTTTGATGTGAAAAGGACTTGTTCTTGGAACAAAGAAAGGAAAAAGGTTGGAGCTTATTGGTTAGCATATAGACAAACTTTTCCACCAGGATTACCATTAGACTGGATCAATCTAGATGCGATGTTTTAGAGGTAGATAAACTTAATAGGTAGTGTCATTTGGAGCTCTCATCTGATGTTGCGTGTACTATGTAAAAGAATATAAGAACCTAATTGCTCAATTCCATTGATGGAAGACAAGATTAGACACCTATTTAGACATAATGTGAGACACAATTTAAAGGTGGGGTGATGAGTCTTGGTATCATTACTGAAGCAAGATCCTTAAATAAATATGAAATAAGGTCATGTTTATTGATATGTATCATAAAAGGTCCACATAATTTTGTTCTTGAATAACCCAACAACTCATCCACAAACCAACTCACTCACCAGCCAATCAAACCTGTATCAGAATCATTTGTTAAGGAGATTAAGAGATTAGATCTAATAGTTGACCATCAATCCATTATTCATCAATTTATTAATTTTTTTTATCTAAGGATGTCATATGATGGAAATTCCTAGAGATCTGACTGAATGCTGTAAAGAGAAGTTCAACCAAGAAATTGGCAAGATTGGCCAAGCATTTTAAGGTTAAGATACTCTCTGTAAGTTGTTAGTTCAGTCATATCTACCAATGAACTTTTCTGACCTTAAATATTTGAAAATCTAAATTAAAATTATTCAATAACTAAATCTACTCAATTGTTTTCAAATACTAGCATAATATAATTTTCTTTCTCTTGTCCCTTTATGTCATCACCTATAACACAGCACTGAGCGTGAAGCATAGCCTGGAGCTTCCACTCAAGGTCAACTCAAAACCTCCATGGTAAGACACCTTGAATAATTTGGAATTTTTTTAAGTAGATATATCTATAGCTGTCAGGCTCCAATCTACATAGCTTATAGAGTCTCACTTTTTTCTATACTGATGGCTAGTTGAGCAAATATAATATGCCAAACTGTATAATACATATATATTTCAATAAATTCAGTAGTCCTGAATAGCCAATGAAAAATGTTTCTATTATCTTGCCTGTTTGCATTTCAAAAACTGTAGGAGAGTATTGATTTTTCAGATAATTATTGGGACTTATAAAACCTATTGTGCAGCTTGGCTATGACTTTTAGAATTAAAGGATTCATTAGACGTCCCAAGGGGTGTTTCCGTTTCAGGACTGCAGAGATACTATGGGTTATGGAAATGGCTTTGTCAAATGTGATATAAAATACTGGGTGAAAAACTGGTAATCATAGTCAAACATCTGGAGGTATGATCTATGTGAGGTTATCTATAAAACACTCAGAACTCTTGATAAGCTGTATTTTCATGTTTTCTTTATGCTTCATAACTCATATAAATTAAGTACATCAATGAAGCTATTGTACCAAGTAGAATATGTGCTCAACTCCTATCAGGCACAGGGAGGGAAACAATGGCATTTTAAGGCATTTGGCATGTAACTGAGAGAATAAACCTTATATGGATGAAGCAATTAGAAAATTGTTGAACCACATAATCAGTGACTAGTTGGTATTGAGAGGAATAAATCAAGGTGGGATGTTAGTAGCAAATAACTTCATGAAGGAGAAGATAATTAAAGAGTTGGTATTTAGATAGCAAGTAAAGGTGTTTGGTAAATTTCAGTGTGGGAAAATAGCATGAGAAGTGGCAAGGAAGTAGAAATGGACCATGGGAGTCAGCTTAACTATGTAGGAAGTGAGAATAGGGAAATAGTAGGAGTAATTTGGAAAGAGAATAAGAAATCAGTTTCTGTGACATCTTGTAAGTACACCAATGAACTCTGAGGCTGATAAAATGGGTAATAGGAAGTTGTGCAATACATTTGTAGGAGTTTCAGTTCTGTAATATTATTTTTTAAATATTTATTTATTTATTTGAAAGAGTTACACAGAAAGAGAAAGAGAGGCACAGAAAGAGAGGTCTTCCATCCACTGGTTCACTCATCAACTGGCTGCAATGGCTGTAGCTATGCTGATCTGAAGCCAGGAGCCAGGAGTTTCTTTCGGTTTCTCCCACGCGGGTGCAGGGGCCCAAGGACTTAGGCCAATTTCTACTGCTTTCCCAGGCCATTAGCAGAAAACTGCATTGGAAGTCGAGTACCCAGGACTCGAACCAGCGCCCATATGGGATGCCGGCACTGCAAGTGGCAGCTTTACCCACTACACCACAGCGTTGGCCCCTGTAATATTATTTTGACGTTATATGCCAGCATGTAAAGATCATCAAGGTGGATTTTGGTGAATTATATGCAAGGAACATAAATGATGCACAAAAAATTTACTGAACTATCAGTATTCCTTGAAAATCTTTCTGGAAAATGGGAACAGGAATAGTACAAGAAGATAAGAAATAGGCAAATGTTCACCCCCCAAATTGTCGCTACAGCTGGTGCGCTGCGCCAATCCGAAGCCAGGAGCCAGGTGCCTCCTCCTGGTCTCCCATGTGGGTGCAGGGCCCAAGGACCTGGGCCATCCTCCACTGCACTCCTGGGCCACAGCAGAGAGCTGGCCTGGAAGAGGTGCAACCGGGACAGAATCCGGCGCCCTGACTGGGACTAGAACCCGGGGTGCCGGTGCCAGATGCAGAGGCCGCAGGCGCAGGATTAGCCTAGTGAGCCGCAGCACCGGCCAAGCTATGTTCTTGATCTTGTCTCCTTAATAATTATCTCCAAGGTTTCCATTTTGCTAAAAAATGTAATGAATATTACAATTGTGTGATGACAACAAGTTGTGAAGAGTGACCTTACATTTACTGACAGATTCAGAATATAAAATTAATGTTTTCTATTTGGGAACATTGTGCATCTCTGTTCATTCAGGGCTCCTTTTGGATTCTCCAACAACATGTTAAAATATTTCTCTGTAAAAGTTTAATTATTTTGTTAACTTCATTGCCATTCTGTATGATATTATATTTTCTGTTGATTAACAACTGGTAAAGATATGCCATCTTTTTAGGGTACTATGTGCTGCTATTTCAAGTAAATTTTGTAGAATTTTCCTATAAACTTTTTATTACTGGATGTTTGATTTATTAAATGATTTTCTACATATATCAAGATAATCTTGTGATTGCTTTCCATTATTCTGTTATTATGGTGAATCATACTGCTTCTCTAATGTTAAATCCGTTTTTTCCATGGGTATAAGCAGTCATGTTGCTAAAGTCTTATAGTTCTAATAATGTCCTGTTGAGTGCTACGAATATTCTGATATACTATGTCAACTTCCATCCTAACTTCATTGTTAATTTTTAAATACTTCTGCTATATTGTGTGAACTCCAATATCATCTCAAAGACAAAGCAATAAACCTATTAAAATATAACAATAAAAAAAAATAAACAGGCTAGAGCAATGATCTCCAATAGTTCAACCTGAACCAGGGACTCTGGGTTGCAATAGCAAGGGCAGAAAGAGCTCTAAAGTGGGCCAAAGGCATAGCCAGGACGTTATCCCCCGAGTCAGAGACAGCACGGAGCACACGCATGGACTTGCACAGAAAGTGATGGAGCCATGGGGGAAAAGTTCTAATTTATTATGCTGCATTTTTTGCTCTTCTTAGAAGTGGAGGTTGAACACCCCAAGTTGGCCTCTACTGAACTGGCACTGTGACTTGCTGCCTTAAGGCCCATTTTAGTCTTGTTCATTTATTAAATGGAATTGTTCTCTGTTCCAAGTTGATTACTATATAAATAATTGAAGCTTCCCCAATGTGAGGATTAAGAGAAGGAAACTCTAACTGTGCCCCTTCCCATTAGCCACAGGAAGGCAGAAGTTAGACGTAAATTGATTGAATACAAATGAGAACTATTTGCACTGACTCCAGCCACATTTCTTCTACCTCTATAAATAAGAGTTTGTTCTAGGTTATGCCTTAGTAGGGGGATGTTTTCCCACGGTGGTCCAAGGAAATTTACCTCTTCCTGATGAATTAGCATGGGGTCATCCTCACAGCTCATTCTTCTAATTGATGACCTTTTGTCTCATTGTGACACAGTTCACTTACATCTCCTGGATTCCCCTGTAGCAGCACTACTCCTTGACATTTTAGGGATCTTCCCCTTGGACACACTTGCCTTCTAATTCCCCATGGATGTCCCGAGTCTCTGCATACAGTAACCCATTTCTACCTCTACGCGAGGAACAGCCAGGCCTGTTCTCAGAAGCTCATACCTTCATACTGAGCCTATCCATCTCGTTATCTCATTTCACTCTCTCAGGGAATTTGTGTGTGGGGGGGGGGAGCGTGAATTACTGTCTAATTTAAAAGATGTAAATTAGTTAAGTTCATTCTCCTCACCAACCCCAGAACTCCATGTTTTAGGAGAATAATGATGTACCTCTGTGTGGCAGGAACTTTCATTATATGGTCTTACTAAACTAGCGCCTTTATCAATGAGGATATTCATCCTCTGTGTGGTGGGACAGGGAGAAGAGGAGGGGTGGTAGCACTGAGACCATGTATAGCACTTGGGTTCTCACTATTTGTCAAATAGATTATGACTCCCATTCTATTCTGTCCCTTTGCCTGTATGAATTGTGACCTATTTCCTCACTAGTTTTCCTAAAAATCACTCCCACCAATATACACATTCTTTATTTATTTATTTTGGAAAAACATTGTCTCCTGAAAGAGTTAGCTTGGTTTTATCTTGCCCATTTTGCCAAAGCCATCTAGATCTAATTCTTCTAAACACATTCAGCTATTTTCTGGGTCTCATTTAAAATGATTGCAAGATCTACAGCTCATTCAGAGTGATCGCCTCACCTCCTTGCCCTAATAGAAAGGGGGCCGAGGCTTCCAGCGCATCCCGCCACACCAATAAGAGTGACCATTCATCATGCCCCACTATGTGCCAGTTACTGCACAAGGTGCTTTACATGCGCTATTGATTTAGTCTTTAAAGCAACCTTCCTGGCTGCCCTATTATCTTCATTTTAAACATAAGAAAGCAGATTTATAAATGTTCCACCCAAGGTCACAGAAAGAGGCAAACCATAGAGTTGGGGTTCAAAACAAGTGCTCTGATATTTTGATGTTCCCAGGAGAGCAGTGGCTTTAAGCCAGGATACCTAGATTCAGTCCTGGCACTGCCACTTACCATCTGTGAATTCTGTCAACACATGTAACTCCACTGCACCTCAATTTTGCCATGAGAAAAATGTGGAGGGTAATACATTTATTCACAGGGTTGTCTTAGGATTAAGTTACTTACTTCATGTAAAATACTTTGAATAGTGCTTGGAACAGAGTAAGCACTTAATTTATCTTAAGGATTATTATTCAAATTGCTGAAGAACTAGTCCACCACATCTTGTAATTTAGCAATTAATCGTTTAATGACTCTCTGTTTTATTCTCCATGGTATTATATCAGGAATTAGAAGACTTCATGAAGGAGTCACTTATTAAATTGTAAACTCCATAAGGGCTGGGTCCTTTGTGCACTTTCAAAAACTAGAGGATTACTCAGTGAATATTAGATACACAATTAATACTTATGAACCGGGGTGGAAAACATGAATGAGCCAATCCACTAACATCCCCAAACATTACCTTTCATACATTTGTGTGGAATTTAGTAGTTCACAAACCCATCCTCATACTTAAAAACAAAAATTCCTACAGTAAACTTTTGTAAAATATATACGTTTATCACCCACATCCTCCATGAGAAATGTAAGGTTCAGGATGGCCTACAGATTAAACAGAATTGGCATTTACTTTTCTCACCTATCAAAAAATACAGATGAATGTGGGAGCTGGAATTGTTCCTCTGGCTTGACAAGGTTAGGTTAGCTTGACTTTTCTCTCGTGGTCAGGATTTAACCACTTCACATCTGGCCAGAATGCTGACGTCTAAGGATTTCGGAAGGAAGAAATTTCACATGAGCCTCCTTGCTCATTATCCTTTTATAACAAGGACATTTTTTCCCAGGGCCTTCCTAACATCCCAGAAAACTTTCTTCACATGCCAGGAGCCCAAAGTATACTGTATTGTAGCACCTCATTGCAGGGGAGCCTGGAGAAGGGAAATGCTCACCTTTCTGAACGTTAGAGCCAGCGGTGGCATGAGACAGAGGTTGGAAACAGTGTTTGGGAGTCTCTACATGGCATCTACTGAGAATTACTTATTCATAATAACGCTTTTCCTATTACTCCTACTCCCACTATCCTGCTACCACAAAGGATTTTATTTTACCAAATATAATGTTCTCATTGGCTGTCCCTCTAGTTCATTAAAAATTATAATGGCAAGACTTTTTCTAGCAATGACAAAGGCTTTTTTATGACAGAGATAAGTTTTATCAATCCCACTGTTGCCTTTTAACAGAAGACATTGATAAAAAATACTAGGGCCCTTTAATAATACTCAATTTCCATCCAGTCAAGAGCTCACACACACACACATACTTGTATGTGTGTATGTATATGTATATGTGTATGTTGGTTATGTGATACTTGGAGAACCAATGGTTATATACCAGGCTCAAATGATGCTCTTGAGGACTTCCAAAGGATCTGGTTTGGCTTAGATGTGGTTTTAGTAATGCTTAAGAAGAAGAAATAGGGACTAAATTAGAACCAAGTTAAGGCATGACCAGTCACAGTTACCCTGCAGTGGTTCCCTGGGAAGTTACCAAATTCTCTGGCTTGAATCTCACCGATTATAAAAACTCTTCTCCCACTCCAACAGTCAAGGCAGGACTACATATTCTGGGAAGGGAAAGTAACTGAGATAGTTCTATATTTCAGAAATACAACAAGTTTATATAGATGAATTGGGTAAAATTACATTGACATTTGGTTAAAGGATGCATTTTGGGTAACTTTCGTCTGATGCATCTGCAATTCCCCCTCACAAAACTGTCTTGCAACTCCCCGTATTTTCAGGAAGATGACTGTATGGATGTGATCAGTTTGGGAAATAAAAGAGAACTGAGGATACAAGAAATATGGGCGGTTATGGGATATGGATGAGCTGGAAATGAATGAACTGGCTGCCTATCCAAGCTGGCATGTGCTGCTAGTACAGGTTAGTGTGAATATAGGGTCTCCCAAGAATCCTGCAGCCACTCTGCTGTTTGCGCTCTGAGTCAACACCAGATTTGGAAGCCAAAGCTGCATACTGGAATTGGGCAACTAAGAAGAACTTTTCTGGTTACTGGATGTTTTGGAATGGGAAGAAAGGGAGTAAACACATCAGGCTACCTTGTTGCTTGGGAAATTGTGTGTCTGCTATAGTACTGGTACTAAGCAGACCCAGCACAACTAGACCTACTGCAGTTTGACGTTAGCATAATTTTGAAAGTATTTGCAAATGTTTTTCATTTGGTAAAATGATTGTAGGCCAAGCACATTTTCTCTTACCATAAAATGGAAGTGGAGAGGAAGAAGGGGAGGAATGAGGGAGGGAGAGATAGAGAGATGGAGAGATGGAAGGAAGGAATTTAAGGGAAGAGGAACTAAATTTGACTCATCTGCTCTATTTATACTTTACTCATCCATATGGATTAGTGTTTGGTTCTTTGTTGTCTAAAATGCCATGAGCTTCCATGGACATTGCCTTTCCTAGAGAATAGGCCAGCTGTGACATGATGGTGTTTTAGGATATTGGTCCCAAAGCTAAGATTCATAAGGTTTTGCTGGAGGCAAAAGCCATTCTCCTCTGCTCATTATCAAACAGTTACACTGCATGTAGTTGCCCATTTAACAACCTTCTTACACTTTGCATTGCCATCTTAAAAATGCACTGCTTTGCTGAGACACCTGCAGAGTTCTTTTGCTTATAAACACCATTTGAGCACACTACGGGAGTAAGGTAGGCTCATTTGCCTGTTGGCAAAACAGGTGAGGACTGACTGAGCTGTGGCGGGAGCCCTGGATTACCCCTTCCCCTTGCACAGCAGTCCTGTCAGTGGAAATGCTTCCCTGCACTTGGCTTAAGGAAGCAGGGCCCAACAACTGCAAGTAAGAGGAAGTTCACAACACAGCCATGACATATTACTGTAGACTATTTATTAGCTTAACTAGTCTCTACTTTATTGATGTTACCCTTAGATATTCTTCTCTCTTAAGTTCTTTTCTCCAATAAGATATTCTTAAAAAAAATTTCATTCTGTAATTAACACACAATTATTCTTAGGTGTTTAAATTTAACTGAAAAGTGATCTCTCTTAAATATAAGAGTGGGAATAAGAGAGGGAGGAGATGTACAATTTGGGACATTCTCAAGCTGACTTGCCCCAAATGGTAGAGTTAGAAATGTGCCAGAGGATTCCAACTCAATCCCATCAAGGTGGCATGTACCAATGCCATCTCACTAGTCAAAGTGATCAATTTCAGTTCACAATTGATCATAATGATAGGTCTAAGAATCAAAGGGATCACATAAACAAGACTAGTGTCTGCTAATACTAACTGATAGAATAAAAAAGGGAAAGAACGATCCAACATGGGAAGCGGGATACACAGCAGACTCACAGAATGGCAGATGTCCTAAATAGCACTCTGGCCTCAGAATCAGCCCTTAAGGCATTTGGATCTGGCTGAAGAGCCCATGAGAGTATTTTAGGCATGGGAAGCCAAGACACTCTGGCAAAAACAAACAAACAAACAAACAAAAAACTAAATGAAAGATCTCTGCAAGTGAGATCCCAGTAGAAAGAATGGGTCATCAAAGAAGGAAGTACCTTTCTCTGAAGGGAGGAGTGAACCTCCCTTTTGACTATGACCTTGTCTAAATAAGATCAATGTCTGCAAACTCAAAAGGCTTCCATAGCCTTGGCAACTCATGACAAGAGCCTAGGGAGATTACTGACATCATAAACAAGAGTGTCAATTTGTTAAGTCAACAACAGGAGTCACTGTGTACTTACTCCTCATGTAGGATCTCTGTCCTTAATGTGCTGTACATCATGATTTAATGCTATAACTAGTACTCAAACAGTATTTTTCACTTTGTGTTTCTGTGTGGGTGCAAACTGTTGAAAGCTTTACTTAATATATACTAAATTGATCTTCTGTATATAAAGATATTTGAAAATGTATCTTGATGTGAATGGAATGGGAGAGGGAGCGGGAGGTGGGATGGTTGCTGGTGGGAGGGAAGTTATGGGGGGAAGCCATTGTAATTCATAAGCTGTACTTTGGAAATTTATATTTACTAAATAAAAGTTAAAAAAATTCATTCAAAGTCAAAGGTGGCTTTATGATTATTGCAAAGGTAAAGGGAAGATGATATGAAGTTGGAAATAAAACATCAATTTCTGTGCCAAAAAGACATGGCCTACAGCAGTGGTTGTCAAATATTTTGGTCTCAGGGTCCCTACAGACCCTTAAAAATTACTGAGTACCTCAAAGAATATACGTGTAAGTTACACAAAACAGAGTAAAAGAGAGAAATTTAGAACATAATTTGTAAAACAAGACCACAGAGTATAAAAGCTTCTTTATGTGTTTCCAAATAAGACAGAGGGAGAGATATCCAAAGAAAATTAGTTTAGTTTGTGGATTTCAAAATAATAATACACTGAGTAATAATAAGGTTTATAAACATTGTGGTTAATATGAGCAAATAAAGACAACAAAATTTTGGTAGAAAAGATGATAAATTGACAGAGTGAATCTCTTAAAACTCACTATTTATTCCCTAAAATTATTATCTGAGAAAATCTGGGAATATTCAAGTGCATATTCCACTAGTTGCCAGAATGATACCATTATCATCACTCTTCATGTATCTCTGGAAAACTCAAGAGTGATGTACACTCATCAGAAAAAGAGTAAAGCAAAATCATCATATGCTGTTGACAAAAGCGAGTTGGCCTCATGGAAGCTCTAAGTAGGTCTTGGGAACCTCCTAAACTGAAGCATGCTGAGTGTAGCTGGGCTCAAGGATTAATGCACTGAGGGGAGTCTAACGCACTCGAACTAGCAGAGGGGTTGGCACAGATTAGTTCTCTCTCCATTCATCACTTGCAGAACCAAATGCTAACTATCTGAAGGTGCACATTCACTTTGTTGAGATGGAAAATGAAGCACAATTGCTTCACTTGACCCTCCCCATATCCTTTCACTTGTTGCATTCAAAGAATTCAAAAATTTGGTAGAAAATGATCCCTTCTTCACATCACGAAAACCAGTCCAAAAACTTTTGAGGACTAATTGTCACACGCTCAAGTAAAGGTGGGCCAGTTTCCATCCTGTTAATAATTTAGACTGTGGCACATGTGATACAAAAAAATTGACAAAGAAAGGAGAAAGACAAGCAGGAGCCTCCTCTCTGCAGGTTTAAGGACGAGGTGATGGCAGCACACAGAGGAAGGGCTGGCTAGGGGTTCTTAGGGCTTAGAGAATACGTAGGAATCCTTTCTCGATTGTTCCAGGCAAAGAACCTTTTTTTTTTTTTTTTTTTTTTTTTTTTTTTGTCAGGCAGAGTGGACAGTGAGAGAGAGAGACAGAGAGAAAGGTCTTCCTTTGCCGTTGGTTCACCCTCCAGTGGCCGCTGCGGCCGGCGCACTGCAGCCGGCGCACCGCGCTGATCCGAAGGCGGGAGCCAGGTGCTTTTCCTGGTCTCCCATGGGATGCAGGGCCCAAGCACTTGGGCCATCCTCCACTGCACTCCCGGGTCATAGCAGAGAGCTGGCCTGGAAGAGGGGCAACCAGGACAGAATCCAGCGCCCCAACTGGGACTAGAACCCGGTGTGCCGGCGCTGCTAGGCGGAGGATTAGCCTATTGAGCCACGGCACTGGCCAAGAACCTTTTTTACTTATTTGCAATTTGCTTCGACATATTTCAGAATATGGATGTAGAAATGCATACATGTGTATACATGTGTGTGTGTGTGTGTACATAGAAGTCCAGAATATTTTGTGTTAAAAAAGAAAGAACGTATGTGGCAGGCTTTGTGGTGCAGTGAGTTAAGCCACCACCTATGACACTGGCATCCCATATGGGTGCCAGTTCAAATTCCCACTGCTCCATTTCCAATTCAACTCCCTGCTAATGCCCCTGGAAAATCAGTGGAAGATGGACCAAGTACTTGGGCTCCTGCACACATGTGGGAGACCCGGAAGAAACTCTGGGCTCCTGGCTCTGTCCTGGTACAGCCCTGGCCATTCTGGTCACTTAGGGAGTAAATCAGCAGATGGAAGATCTCTCTCTCTCTCTCTCTCTCTCTCTCTCGCTCTAGCTCTGCCTTTCAAAGAAGCAAAAACAAAACAAAAAACAAAAGGAAGTGCTCAAAGAATGACGGAAGCATGTCAAAAGTTCATAGGACCTAGAATGACAGTGACTTTCAATGACTACTACTGGGACAATTTGAACATCAAAGTGAATAAGGATACAAAGATTATACTTTGGTGGGTTACACAGGAATTTCCAAGTTCCCACTTATAGATATATAGAAAGGAAGAGGAAGCTCTCCTTTGCAGTAGTAAGCCAACTAAAAATTGTTAAAGGAATGATGGGGTTAGGAATCATCATCTGTACACGTCAGTTTTTCTATTTTGAATATTTTAGTATGGTTACGAGTGTCTGGATTTTAGAAAAAATACTATAAATTATTTTGGGTGTAGAGAGAGAGAAAGAGTAAAGCAGGAAGAAAGAATAAATTTCAAATGCACAGATTTTTAGGAATTTTTTGCATTATTCTTGCCACTTTGTTCTGTTTGAAATTATACTAAATTTAAAAAATTGAAAATGTAGCATTAATAAAATAGCTCTCGAACTATGATATGTGATATGAATGGAGCAGTCAGTTTTACTCTTTGTTTTAGGGAGTTGGCTAATACCTTGCACAAACATCAGGTGCTGAGTATGCATTTATATTTCTAGCCAAAGTAGTTACATAGAATTAATTAAAACAACAGGAGTTGGGGCCGGCACTGTGGCGCAGTCAGTTAACATCCTGGCTTGAAGCGCCTGCATCCCATATGGGCTCCGGTTCTAGTCCCGGTTGCTCCTCTTCTGATCCAGCTCTCTGCTATGGCCTGGGAAAGCAGTAGAAGATGGCTCAAGTGCTTGGGCCCCTGCACCCACGTGGGAGACCAGGAAGAAGCTCCTGGCTCCTAGCTTCAGATTGGTGCAGCTCCAGCCGTTGCGGCCATCTGGGGAGTGAACCAGCGGATGGAAGACTTCTCTCTCTGTTTCTACCTCTCTCTGTAACTCTGTCTTTCAAATAAAAAAAAAAAAGTAAAGTAACAGGAGTTAAAAACAATTTTATTGGGCGGGCTCACTGTGGTGCAGCGGCTTAACACCCTGGCCTGAAGTGCCTGCATCCCCTGTGGGCACTGGTTCTAGTCCCAGCTGCTCCTCTTCAGATCCAGCTCTCTGCTATGACCTGGGAAAGCAGTAGAAGATGGCCCAAGTCCTTGGGCCCCTGCACCCCTGTGTGAGACCAGGAAGAAGCTCCTGGTTCCTGGCTTTGGATTGGCGCAGCTCCGGCTGTTGCAGCCATCTGGAGAGTGAACCAGTAGATGGAAGACCTCTCTTTCTGTCTCTACCTCTCTCTGTAACTCTTTCAAATAAATAAAATAAATTAAAAAAAATTTATCATAACTAATTTAAGTGCTATTCAAGATATTGGTTAGCTATAAATATTGTATAGTATGTTCACCCTTTCAAAAACAGAGTATAGGGACAGATGTTAGGCCTAGTAGCTAAAACACTACTTGGGATGCCTGCATCCAATGTCAGAGTGCTTGTGTTCGAGTCCCATCTCTACTCCTATTTCCAGATTCCTGCCATTATGCACTGTGGGAGGCAGCAAGTGATGATGGCGCAGGTAGTTAGGTCCCTGCCACACATCTGGGAGACTCAGAGGAGTTCTGGATCCTCACTTTGGCCTGATCCAGTCCTGATCTTTGCAGTTATTTGGGGAGTCAACCAGTGATGGGAGCTCTCTGTTCTCTCTCTCAAATTAATTAATCAACTGATTAAAAAGAAAAGAACAGAGTATAAGAATCTAGCCAGTTGTAAGACTTCTACTTATTGTAATGAGGCCTGTACCTGAGACTTTGAAACTGGTTCATACATCAGTCTCTGATTGAAGGATTTTGTGGCCTGACTTCAACTAGAAGTCTAGTTGAATCTTGCTAAGTATATTTTTATCTCATCCATATTGGGTAACCCTCTAGGCAGCAACTGCAAAGAGCCTAGAAGCCACGAGCTTATAGCACACCTTGGATGACTGTTCTTATGCTGGCCTGCTGGTGACTATGTACTTGATTGGAGGCTGGCTTTCGCTGTTCCACACCAAGAAGGAAGGGGACTGAGTGAGTTCCTAGGGCTGCCATCACGACCTGCTGCAGATGCGACAGCTCAAACACAGAAACTCCTTTCTTCCAGCTCTGGAGGATGGAGTTCCAAAATCACGGTGTGAGCAGGTTTGGTGTCTCCTGACCCATTGTCCTTGGATCACAGATGACAGCTTGCTCTTGCTCGTCACACTGCCTCCCTCTGTGTGGGAACTTCCCTAGTGTCTTTCTTTTCTTATCAGGACACCAGTCACACTGGACTACAGCCCCACACTCCTGGTCTCATTTTGATAAAAACTCGTCTTCCAAGACCTTATCTCCAAGCACAGTCCCACTCTGAGGCATGGGGGTTGGAATTCGACATATAAGTTTGGGGGAGAACACAGTTCAGTTCATAACAAAGACCTAGAACCCAAACTGTCCTTTAGCTATTGGAGACTATATACTTGTATCAGAAGAACCTAAGAACTGTAAACAAACAGGCTTCCATCAGTTTCCAGAATCTTTTGACCTGATGCTTAATACAGTAGATCCTCCAGTCAAAGCCCGAGAAGCCCCAGTTTACCAAGTTATTGCCCAACAGGTGCTGGACTGAGGGGCTAATCAAATCCTCACTAGTCATTTCTGGAGCTGGAAATGCATCCCCACAGATATTGTTTTAGCTTTTTAAAGATTTATTTATTTATTTGAACATCAGAGTTACAGAGAGAGGCAAGGACAGACAGAGAGAGATCTTCCACCTTTTGGTTCACGCCCCCAGTGCTGAGCCAGGCCCAAGCCAGGAACTAGGAGCTTCATCTGGGTCTTCCACTTGGGTAGCAGGGCCCAAGTACTTGGGCCCTCCTCTGATGATTTTTCCGGACCATTAGGAGGGAGCTGGATTGGAAGCCATGCAGCCAGAACTTGAATTGGTGCCCATATGGGATCCAGCAGTGCAGGGAGTGGCTTTTTTCACGACTCCACAATGCTGTTCCCCCTACCGATATTTTTGAGACCCATAAATGTGCACTTTGGTAAAAATTCATTAAGTTTTCCTAAGATGTGTGTGGGGCTACTAGGGGAAAGACTTAATCCAACTTCAAACTCCAGAACTAGGACAACGGTTTCTTTATCCTCTTATTATAAACATTACCTTGATGGAACTGCTGCGGTGATTAACATCCCTGGCACATAACCGATGCACAATTAACACCATAGAGCACGGACATCGCCTAGAGAGGCTACTTACTCATTTATTTTTGTTTCAGGCAGAGAGAGTGTATATTCACTGGCTCACTCCCCAAATGCCAAAAATGCCTGAGCTGGGCTGGGGCCAAATCCCCGGGCTGAAAACACAATCCAGGGTTCTCGTGTGTGGCAGAGATCCAACTACTTCAGCCTTCATCACTGCTTCCCAGGGTCTGAGCTAACAGGAAGCTGAAATCAGGAACTGAACCTGGTAATCTGTTCCAGGTACTCCAATGTGGGACACGGGTATCTCGCTGGCGTATTAATCATTGTGGTTAAATGCCTTCCTCTCGAAGGCCACTTAACTCTCATTTTCCATGCCCCAAACCTGTAAGATCAACCTGCGATCTCTGTAAAGATGCATTGCCAGCATAGATAATAACATTTAGTAATAGTTGCAGTAAATATTACAGCCTGTATTTGGAATAGTCAAAATTGTTCAATGCCAAGTTCTTGAGACCTCAAAATGAGCCTGCTGACCAGTTTCCTGTTTATGTTTAAAGGTATGATTATTTCATGAAAATATATAACCTAGAAATAGTCTCACTTTAGGAAAAAATTTAAAATAATACCTATGTAATTTAGTTATTCATGATAATCTAGCTGGCACAGTATCTGCTGATACACACACACACACACACACATATATAATAGTCAACGTCATACACAGACTCATATTCATTAGTTCTGATATGGAAAATTCAATTGCCCACAAAGTGCACATCAAACATAGGAAAGGCTCTTTTCCTCAGTCTGAAAGGGAACAGGTGTATTCCTGGACCTAAGCTATCCATGCTCATCATGATATATGAATACATGGCTGAGAGATCATGCCTTTCAACCTTCAGTGCAGAAACAGAACATTTTAATTCCAGCTTCAAGATAGTTCAGAGTTTTACCCGTTTTGCTTTGCTTTTTGGCAAAAATACTAAAAACATTAATACTAGTTAGATTGGGGCTCTTCCCCATTTCCATCCCAGGCTTAATTGTTGTCTTCTTTTGAGAGACAAAAGAAAAGTGTGTGACAAAAGAAAAGTGTGTTCTTTCCCAACACCTTATGGTTGATGGTGCTGCTTCCTTTCTGGAGCACCATTTCTGTCTCACAACAAGGCTATCTTTAGCTCCTGGTTCCCTGGCACTTGTTCTACAATCTTCAGAAGTTTAGATGTTATCACTGATGCCTGTGATAGATGTGGAGATGAACTTCCCAGGTTATCGTTCAAGGAAGGATTTGTGGACAAATAGCAGGGCTGTGTGTGTATGTTGGGGGCAGGGGATGGAGTGCCATGGGCAGACTGCTTGCAGCAATCAGCTCCTTTCGGTCCTAGAGTAAATCAGTTGGTAAGAACAATCTTTTGAATGTCTTATCCCTATGGAGGCAGGGTGAGGGCATCAAGTCCTTGTTGTTTTGGTTCAAAGTGAGGACACCAACAGGCAAGTTTCTCTCCAGAGCTCCTGCCTTGTTGGCCAAAAATTGGCTGGTCCTGCACTTAGACTTCTCTCTATGTCTAATTATCCTCCCGCCCCACACTCTGGTTCCCCGTTCCTGGAGAATCTCATCTGAGGAAACGTCTCTTTCTCTCCGATCTTTGATGTGTCTTTACATCCCACATTCCCTGAAACAGTAGAGAAGAAGAGCTAGTAACAGCCATCAAATTAGTATCTCAGAATTGATGTTAGAGTTTTTAAAATACACGAATACCTTTATATGTTTTTCTTTTCCCACATTTATTCCACCAGGAAACATAGAGGAGTAAGATATACTTCCTTTGGCAGACAGCCAATGGCCTGTGATGGGCTAGTGACATCCAACTCAAGGGCATTGTGTAGATTGCAACCCAAAACGCCAAAAGGCAGGATCTAAGCCAGAGTCCACTCTTCCTGAACCATGGTCAAGGGAGAACAGAATACTGAGAAGCCTGTAAGGAAAAGGGAAGGAGGTTGAGGGAAATGTACGTTTTCTCCATTTTCCATGGAGAAAGTGTGCAGTGGCATGCAAGCAACAGACTTGTTTATGATGACAAAATGGCGTCTGAAGAAAAGTGCTATTATATTTATTTAAGTAAAGGGCATATTTTCTTTCCATGGTTATTCTTTCACGCATCACATATCCACTGCCTGATGCCTGTCTGTGTTTTTGAGGCATTGTCACCATTCGGTATTATGACGAGCGTTCATCTCCACTCATGTGGGATGAATCTATGTTTTAAGAGGCCAGGACCATCTGACACACATGAGGAAGTGGCATGGGTTTTACGTGAGGCTTAAATTCCTGTGAAGGAATGAATGGCTTTGCCCTTGATCTGTTCACCGAGCTCTTTTTAATATTAATGTGCTATTTAAAAATGCATCATTTGCCTCCAAAGTAGCTCGGTGGGCGGCATTACAGCCCCTGGGCAGGCCAGGAGGCCCAGAGTGAAGCAGCTGATTGCTATTTATCACACGCTAGTGCTGGCTCCCAAGGATCCATGCTGTAAGCACAACTTGGTTTCCCCCATCCCCTGCTACTGAAGCCCAAAGATGAGTATGTTCTAAGCTTCTAATTCTTGGAAAAGCACTAAAATAGTAACACTTTTTTTTTGAAAGTCGTATTTGTTTACTTATTTATTTGAAAGGCAGAGAGGGAGCAAGAGAGAATGAGAGAGATATCTTCCATCTGCTGGTTCTCTCCTCCTAGATGCCCACAAAAGCCCAGGTTGGGCCAGGCTAAAGCCAGAAGCCAAAACCCCGTTCAGGTCTCCCATAGGAATGGCAGGCACCTAAGTACTTGGATCCACTGCATCCACTTCACCCCACCCTCAACCAGTGCATTAGCAGGAAGCTGTATTGGAAGCAGAGGTGGGACTCTGAAATGGGATATGGTCATCCCAAGTGGTGACTTAACCTGCTGTGCCACAACACCTGCCCTAATAATATTTGTTTACAGGCCAAAACCTCTTACTTCTTTCATTAGCTTCAACACATGTGTCTCCAAGTAGAACACACCTTTGTGGCTTCTGTTTAAACCAGCACACGCATAAACACACAGAGTGGGGGCATACACTTCCTGTATCTCAGCCGCTTTGATTGTAGGCTTAAAATATACTTTTTTGTTTTTAAAGAGGAAACATACTGAAAGACACATTTCCAGCCAAATTTATGGACTGCTTCTATTCCCACCTTCATTCTGCGTGGCAAAAATATAGGATTAGGCTAGAGGCAGACAGATGCTATAACTACTGCAGGCGAGAAATATAGATTCTAGGGAGGAAGCTATAGACACCGAGATAGAACCATGAAAATGTAAGCTGAATGGCTGAGCTTTAACTCAGCAGAAATACTTGTTCTATTTAGTGCTTGTTATTCTCAAATGGTAAATCTTAGTGAAAACAGTGCTAGAGAAAGTAAAACCAGAGGTTTATAACAAAAATGAGCACAGAACTGAAGATGTGCTACGAGTCTCATATACTTGCCAGACGGGGGCATAGCTAATCTGGTACAGCATCAGGCAGAGGCTGGAGGCTGGATTCAGAACAACTGGATGTGATTTCCTCCCCCTAAATATTCTTGTACTGTTTTGTTTTGTGTGTTTCTATATCACTCTAGCATGAATGGTGCCCAGGAATCATGATTTTTTATTATTAGCTAGCATGGGAACTTTTTGGAGAGAAAGCGAAAAATCTATTTCGTAATAGAATATGGTTTTGCTTCCTTGTGTTTATTAACTAAAGTTAATAGACTTTTTCTCCAAAAATGAGCATGATGGCCCAGGCTACTTCAGAGCAGGGGTGTTACACAATCATTGATTCATTCATTCAGATTAAAGTATTTATTGAGCCCATGTTACAGGGTCTGGGATTATAAAACAAATGAGACTGCCTCATTAAGGTGCAGCACTGAATTGATGTAGTCAAACCCATTCATGGGATGAATCAACCCATGATTTATCCTGCCCATACCCATGACTTTTCCATGTAGCTGTGTAGTAGCCTCCTGCTCTGACTGATCCCAGCTATGTAATTTCCCTGGCCAATGGGAGAGCCTCAGCTATGGTGCAAACAGAGGTGTCAGAAGGCTTGTGCGACTGGACCTGCCCATGCTCACCCTCTGCACCGGCAGGAGAACTGGCTATCACTGTTCTGCAAGAAGATGAGCGACAAGTTGAGGACAGTCGTGTTGCTCCAGACATTCATGCTGAAGAGATCCTAGGTCAGTCAACATCCATTGTATTCCCCAAGGCAAGGCAAGGAAGCCTAGTCAAGATCAGAACTATTCAGCTGAGCCATCAATCTTTGCAAATCCCTGAGAGGCAGGGCTGTGATCGGCCATGCTCAGTCCTGTTCCTCCAGAGTATCGGTTCATAGGTACCATCTACGCCCCTCAATTCTTGTGGTTGTCATGCAGCTTTTTTTGCAGCTGCCAGAGCTAACTGATGGATCACCCCTAGGACTCTTCCTGCTACACAGGACTAGCTGACCTTCAGAAAGGACTCTGAGTAGATCTCAAGCTCTTTGACAAAGACTGATATTGTTGCTTCGTTATTGCCTTTAAAACCATTCTGGATTTAAAAGCAACTAACAGGTGTGTGACTACAGCACATGCTGCCAAACACACCCAGGGTGTTTCTTGTGGGCAGTGAGGCTGTGGTAGCCTCTGGCTCAGTGTAGTTCCAGGTGTCTCAGCATAGGTGACGTTTCCTAATCACAGACCTTGCAGGCTTTCCCTGACCCATCTCCTTGTACCGGGGTCTGGCTCCCAGATTCAGGCTGTCCTTACCTAAGGATTTCCAGGGATGCCCCAGCTTCTACCAGGCAGAGAAATCTTTTCTGGCTATCTAAATGACTGAAATACAGGGCTTCTGACTTGATTTGGCATCATCCTTCTCAATTAATTTAGATGTTACTTAGAAAGATTTTATATAGTAAAGAATATTCATTATGATTGTCTAAAGGCGGTAGTCATGTACATGATCAATTCTGCATCAGGCTCTCAGTTCAGAAGGTAACCTCGTGTATAATACTGGACGTCGAAAGTGATAGCAACCTCCTATAGTGGCAATGTCTGTCCAGAGAAAAAGAACAATCATAGGTTTTCAACTGCCTCCACATAGAATCAGAGAATCTTAGCTCTCAGAAGACCCCTGAGATTATCTCCAGTATGTGGTTCAATAACTAATGAAAGCTGAAAAATTTGTCAAAGCTTTTCAAAGCTAGGACTATCAGCTAACATTTTAATTAGATAAAAAAAAATCTAAATTTCCTCTTAGTAACCTAAAAGCTATTAGGCCAGGCATTTCCTCACCTATGCAATATTTGCATGAGGTATTTAAATTTTTAACCATTTTAAATTTTTTTCTGAGATAATCCACATTGCACCTTTAGGGCCTTCGCTGTACTTGGGAAGCCAAATAGAAAAGTTAAAGCACCGAAATTTCAGAAACGGCCAGATTCTAATTCTACCTTCACCACTAGTCATGAATTTTAAGTAAGCCTCAGTTGTTTTAACTGAAAAGAGGGATGATGCCTGGTCCAGAGATGAGAAATCAATGAGATAAATACGTGGAGAACTTACTATTGTGCCTGGCATATAAAGATGATGGTTATGTCCACACTCTCCACTCTGTCTAATCTTTAGTACTATGTGCCCAGGTGGGTACAGGACCCATGGAGAATTGTAAGGACCGTGGAATTGAAATGTGTACAACTAGACTCCTGGCAAACACCATAGGAGCAAAGAGAGTAAGATGCAGAGGCCTGACCGTGTGCCGGGATGCTGCAGAAAGCAGGCGGGCTGCGTGAAAACCCCCCGCTTCTGTTCTTCAGAAAACGAGCCTGCTGGGAGAGTGTCGCTCCTCAGCATCACTGGGAGATAGCTTCGAATTTTCTCCGTCATCTCAGACGTTTGCACTCCAAAGTGGGGAGGAGACTATAGGTGCGACAAAGGCGGCTGCTTGAGAAGGTGGGGAGGGTGAGGGATGTGGGGGTGTAATCTGGAAATGTGACTTGGTCAGGACTTGGTTCAAGGCTGTGCTGTGAAGGCAGTGGAATTCTAGAAGGACTTAAAGCAGCTTTTGATTTTAACAGTTCTTGGTGAGGGTAAACATTTGGTGAATGGACTGGGCCACAAAATTATGTTTCAAACATTGTCTAAAAGGTAATAGTTGGCAAATCTAAAATCAAGCATTTATAATTACTTTTGGAAAGTTGGTACCTTATCATTTCTTGTTGTGAAACAAAAATTAAATTAATTAATACTGCCCTAAAAACTGTTTTGGTAGATGGCGTCGATCAGTACAAAGTATTCCAGAACTGTTTGTGTCAGTTACATGAAAGCAGAAATAGAAACGACCCTAACTCTTGGTGCTGTCAATGTTCTTACATTGTGTGAAGACAGCTACTTTAAGGAATTAAAATAGCCACTAAGAAGTGACAGAAAACATGAAGGGACAGACTCATTTCTATAACTCTAATACATTTAGACATTGCTTCATTATCTAGGGCTGCAGGTACAAATGACTACTAACTGGGCGGCTAAAGCAGAGTGTATTCTCTCCCGGTTCTAGGGCTCAGAGGTGCTGTGCTCCCTCCAAGGGCTCTCGGGAAGAATTCTTCTTTGCCTCCTCCCACTTCTAGCAGTTGCCAGAGATCTTGGCATTCCTTGTCTTATAGCTGCATCACTCTAATTTTTGCCTCCATGTTCACGTGGTCATGTTCCCTCTGCGTCACCTTCTGAATCTGTTCATCTTGTCCTTGTCGTATAAGAACATCAGCCATATCACATTCAGGGCCTACCTTAATCTAGGATGACCGCATTTTAATGAATTACATCTGCAGAAACACTGTAAATAAGGGAACATTCAGAGGTCCCACACATGAAGTTTTATGGAAAACTATTTGAACCCTATATAGACACCGAATTGAGATACCATTCAGCAGCCTTTCTGTCTTGCTTAAAAGCAGCAAAGAAGTCAGTGGATAGTTCCCAGGTGCCACACACTCTTTATAGCATTATTTGTTAGGAGGAAGAGCCAAGGGTGTGATTCATGAATATGAAATTTGCCTCTGGTTGTGGATTTGGCATTTATTTTTTTTCTTCTTTGTAAACTTTATTTACATCAATCAACTTTTTAAATTTTTAAAAATTTTTTTTTGACAGGCAGAGTGGACAGTGAGAGAGAGAGACAGAGAGAAAGGTCTTCCTTTGCCATTGGTTCACCCTCCAATGGCCGCCATGGCCGGCACGCTGTGGCCAGTGCACTGTGCTGATCCGATGGCAGGAGCCAGGTGCTTCTCCTGGTCTCCCATGGGGGGCAGGGCCCAAGCACCCGGGCCATCCTCCACTGCACTCCCGGGCCACAGCAGAGAGCTGGCCTGGAAGAGGGGCAACCGGGACAGAATCCGGCACCCCGACCGGGACTAGAACCTGGTGTGCCGGCACCGCTAGGTGGAGGATTAGCCTAGTGAGCTGCGGCACCAGCTACATCAATCAACTTTTAAGTTGGTGGCAGGAAAATAAAACCAAACACACATATTTAGTAAAAGAAATAGACTTTTGCTATTTTCTCAAAATCACAAAGTTTTAATAGAGGACACATGTAGCAATTTTTTTTTTTCATTTCTACAATTTGTCATGTCGTGATATTTATTTCATTAGCAAAGAACTTCCTGATGATAGATGGGGGGAGGGGAGAGAGAGAGTGTCTGGGCTAAATGGAGTTGATTTAAGAGAAGAAAATCTGTAAACCTACATGTTCACAAACCCACAGTTCACATGGTTGAGTGTGTTGGTAGAAAATAATATATAGCAAATATGTCTGATTCTTTCCTCTGGTCTAGAAATAAAGAGTCCTGAGTGCAATTCTCAGCTCTACCACCTCATGACAATGATTTATGAACATTTCCCTATCAGTAAAATGGGAATAATTATGCCTACTCTATCCATCTTTCAAATCCATTGTGAGGATTAAATATGATAATAGAAACAAAATGGCTTTGAATTCTAAAAGAAAAATGTTCTCATGATTGCTATAAATTATTCATTTTACTTGAAAACTGAATGGATGTTCTTGGTGAAATCTAGGATTTATTGTCCCCTCCAGCTGCATAACAAGTGGCCACCATTTATTGAGCAACTGCTACAAAACACTGTGTAAGTCACTTTATGAAAAATATCCCAATGCTCACAACAGCTTTGCAAAATAGACTTTATTGTGCCCATTACGCAGCAAAGTAATCCTGGAAGAAGGACTTAAGGGAGTCTTCCCTGATCAACTCAAACTTGGGCCTCAAAGACAAATAACTTGTAAATGGCAGCATAATGATTCTTTGCCAAGGTCAAGTGAGTTTTCCTTTTCTCCGCTCCACCAAATTTCCCTGGGATTTACACACACACACACTCACACACAGGTTCCATAATCTGCATTGTCTCCTCTCTCCCCCATACCAAGGATGCTGTACAAATCAGTCATTTGTTTTTTTTTTTTTTTTAAATTGATCTCAGCCATTATTAGATGGCACTTGAGCTTAATCAAAAGGCATTGTTTGAGAGAGTTTTTCAGTTGTCTTCTAATTGTTCGTGGGCTCTGAGTTTCTGTGCCAATGGAATAAAAATGAAGCAGGATTGCGCCATAGATAGTTTTGCTAATCTGAGTACAACCATTTTCTCATTTAGTCCTCAGCTTCCTGTCCGTGTTCAGTGACGGCGAACAAAGGCTTTCCGCATGCCCCTTGGCTCCAGGTGAGCCAAGATCCAGACTACTCAGGAAAACGTGGGGCTCTGACAGCATCTGTGTCCCCACTGCGGAGAATGCAGGGGGCTGGCCTCGAGTGTGCAGAAGATGGAGTTCAAGAAGATAGCATGGACTTCGGATTTTTATTCTGGTCTTTAAAATTTTCTATTTTGGGGCTGGCGCTGTGGTGCAGTGGGTTAATGCCCTGGCCTGAAGCACTGGCATCCCATATGGGTGCCAGTTTTAGTTCTGGCTGCTCCTCTTCCAATCCAGCTCTCTGCTTTGGCCTGGAAGAGCAGTAGAAGATGGCCCAAGTCCTTGGGCCCCTGCACCTGCATGGGAGACCTGGAAGAAACTCTTGGCTCTTGGCTTCGGACGGGCGCAGCTCTGGACATTGTGGTCCTCTGGGGAGTGAACCAGCAGATGGAAGACCTGTCTCTGTCTCTACCTCTCTCTGTCTCTACCTTTCTCTGTAACTCTGTCTTTAAAATAAATAAAATAAATCTTTAAAATAAAAAAAAAATTCTATTTTGTATCTTATTTAACATATGCTTGCAATGGAGATTGGTGTGCAAGAATGTTTCATAGATGGAGGATATGATATGAAATTTTCAGAAACCACTGAGTCAGGGTAATAGAAGATATACCCTTGTTGTGGCCTTGAATTGGCATTTTTTTAAAAAAGATTCATTTACTTATCTGAAAGGCAGAATTACAGAAAGACAAGGAGACACACACACACACACACACATAGACTATCTATCCATGGGCTCACTTTACAAATGGTTGCAACAGCCAGGGCTGGGCCAGGTTGAAGCCAGGAGCCAGGAGCTTCATTTGGGTCTGCAATGTGAGTGCAGGGGCCCAAGCACTTGGGTCACCCTCTGCTGCTTTCCCAGGTGCATTAGCAGGGAGCTGGATTAGAAGTGGAGCAGTTAGAACTTAAACCAGTGCCCATATGGGATGCTAGCTCTGTGGTTGGGGCTTAACCTACTATGCCACAGCACAGGCTCCTGGATAGGCATTTTTTTAGGACTTCTGGTGTAGCCTATTTTTTTGTAAACTCTTTAAGTGATAGTTCTTTGCAAAAGTAAGATCAGAAAGGCAGTAACACTTCATTCTCCGCCCCTACCCCGCTGATCATGTATCAAGTTTTACATAAGAAAATGAATTAATGTATTTGTAAACATCCTACTTCCCAGTCATCCCAGTTCACCCTGTTTGTAACTGTGCAAGTAGGCAGCATCTAAATGGATGGTGTGTGGGGGGGATTAACAATATTCCAAACATGGCCCAAACTCAGCTCTCCTTGCTCCCACAGTGACCAGAATCAACGCACAAAATCACAGAAGCTCATAACCAAGAAATAACCAGATATGCCAAAAGATTCACTCAAGCAGTTAATTTTGATTAAACCTATGTGGTATGTAACAATGACTGAGATGAATTTATTTAAACCAAATGGCCAATTTTAATGCTTACTTTTCCAGTTAGTGACCGCTGTGACTCCCCAGGTGCCCCCAAGTCACCTTGGATTCACCTTAATTTCCTAAACAGGCATGCATATTCTGCTCATTATGCATGAGGCTCTTTTTGCAATGGTGAGCATTGTCTCACCTCCTCTTGACTTTTGTTAATCTGACAGCCACACAGTCTGTTCTTGGGGAATATTGCAAAGCATCTCCAATTCAATAGCATTTCTGTGGTCGAGGGGTTTCATGTAATTACAGAAGTTCTGTAGTTGATTTGAATGTTATATCCCTGTTGTGGAATTATGTTTGGACTTCATCCTAAAGGACAGGGAAGGGATTGTGTTTGTTTTGTTTGAACATTTCTTATCACAGAACTATGTTGGAGACAAACCCCAATGACACAAACATTCAAACACTACCTTCAGATGTAATATTGATTTATAAAACAACAGTGCACAGCTGCCAAGCTCCACTCTTGAATACAGAAGGTCTTCAATTCCCAACAAATTACTGGCATTTCTACCAATTTACAAATTAGAGTTTCCTCTGACTATCTCCCGGTCCTTAATATTCCAGTCACCTTCCTCTTCAGGCTTCCCTCTTGAAATCTGTGTGTGTGTGTGTGTGTGTGTGTGTGTGTCAGGGGGGAAAGGGGGGCAGAAAGTAGAGCATTTGTGAAATTGGAGTTAAAAAAATCTAGATCAACTTTTATCCTTAGGCAAATTATGCACAGAGTTAAATTAAACCACTATATGTACTTGTAGATTGAAGAATCATAGGTGGAGGAGGGGTCAGAGACACTGAGATCAAAGTTTCTGTTCTTTGAACAAAATCCCTTTGAAAAGCCCCCATGCCACCTATTCTGCTTGTTTATGTTTTGACTGGGAGTGGATAGCGGTGTCATCAGTAGCAGAATATTTTTAATACCATATTTTATTTTATTTTCTGTGTGCAGCTAGCTCTACTTAGCAAAGCACTGGCGCCTCTGCCAGCTCTGCTCTATGTCTCTTAAGGGAATATTTTTGTTAATTGCAAATATTTGATTGACAAACATAGGATGCAATTAGTAGTCAGGCACAGTAGGAATGTGCAGTGAACTGGATCCCTGAACCAACGGATCTCAACTCTCTCAGCTTGATCTGAAATCGACTAGAGCATTTCAACCATATGTTTGCCTCAAACTTTCTGTTTCCTGTGAATGTGTTGTATTTCCCCAAACTGGCTTCTTTTCACCTTGGTTCGCTGAGGGAGCTCATTCCTCCACGATTCAGCCAAATAAAGAAAGAAATTCGTCACAAGTTTCCTTCTGGGGCTATTTGACCATGGCGGTAGGAATGAATGAGGACAAGATGACACCAGCCAGCACTTGTCCCTCTCTGAAGCCCTGGGTCAGACAAGAATCTAACCTTTGAGAATTCAGAATTGTGGCTTTTTTTATGGCAGCCTGGCATCATCTGATTGCCTTTATTAATTAATTAAACTTTGCTTCTTTGTACACACCACAAACCCTTTGTTTCCTCTTACCGCTGTATGTGAAATAAACTTGTTTTGCAAACATACCAGTCATTATGAAGGCATGCCACAGATCAGCTGGAGGTGTTGGACTCTGCACCCCTTCCCCTCTTCAGGAGTTTATTGAAACTCACACAATTTGAGAGGAAAAGGACTTCAAAAGACTTCTTTGCCAGCTTTAAAAAGTCTAAGAATGTCTAAGCTGTTTTCCTACCTATATAGTGTAAAAAATCAGAAAGCTGAACAAGTAATGTAGTCAAACTGGGTTTGTATCCCCAAAAGACTGGTTGTCAATTTTTTTCATAGATTGATGTACTTCACATGTTATTTTGGGGGATGAGACGGACAATATGAGTTGTCCTTTCTAAAGTATAAGCAAATAGATATCCTTACTGTGGGTGAAGAGAGAGGCAATCTCTCAAGGCTGGAAGACAGCACGCTGCGTGCTTCGGACCATCCTTCAAGTACATAGCAAATGATGTGGGGCCTTCAATGAAGACGGGGAACCTGAAACCCAGAGAGATTTTAAATTAGTTCAAGGACACAGTGGAAGTGCTCGGTGATATGGAAATATAGGGCAGGAATCCTGACACGCAGCCCATGAAACCAGAATGCTTGTCAAGTCTGTCAATTATAATGTGCCACATTCCAAATACGGCTTGAAAAGCGGGCATCTTAAGGCTGCAAGGCATCACTGCGGTTCATCTTGACCATCCTCCTGCCTTTAGGAGAGCTGCGATGAATCTTTTTCAAAGTAGCAGATTGTTCCAAATGCACAAAGAAAAGGTGTTCTTCATGTTTGGAATTTAAATAAAATCATGGAAGTGCAAAGTGGCAGTCAGGAAAAATAAAAAGGCAATCTCATGGTCTCTTTCTTTTTCATTTTGTTTTTCTCAGAACGAGCACTCCAAGTTCAATGGCCTTGGAAAGACGTGGGCTGAGTATGGCTTCCTGCATAGTGCAGCCTTATTGGATGCCTGAGTGCCCACGGCTTCAAAACCAGTCTAGGTGTTGTCTAACCTGATCACATCGTGGGTGTCCCCTAATATGTGTAAGCTCACCATATGTCTGGGTGCCATCCGTCCTTGGAACTACACGCTTTTCGAGAGAGAAGGGATCGGGAAGGAAATCCACCCATTCAATAGATAAGGCATTTGAGGCGCAACGAACTGCTGACTGCTGTGAAGATGGCCAAAGCCTGCTTCTGAATGGTTGGGTGGCTTTAGTCCCGTCACTTAGGAGGGGTGGGGAACACGAGAAGAGACCGATGCGACGAAGAATACATGGAAGCAGCTACACAAGTATTGTTGACTAGTGTGGTGACAGCTTTCTCAGATGGACATTTTACATGCGGGGGAAGGCTGGGTGGTTTGGGTGAAACAAGATTACTCCTCAGACCACAGGATGGGGGTTCCCCAGTGTAAGCTCTCTGATAGGAAAGCAAACCATGCCCCTGGCAGGGCTGCTGCACGTTGAAGGTATGTACTTCTCTCCCTGCTGTCTTTGCAGAAGTCTATTGGCCCTTTCTTCAGGGAGCAGATCCCTTCTCAGTTTCCTCCTTTGTCTTAGTTTGCAGTTGGCTAAGGCTCTGGGTTCTTCTATATGCTTCACACCTGTGACTGCAAAGGCTTGTGTGTAGGGATGTTCTTTTCTTTCTTCACAAACCTCAGTTGTTTACCAGAGGCGACCAAACGTCACAATTCCCTTCAAGGTCTGTGAAGGGCCCTAGGAATCTGTATTCCTAACAAGTTCTCCGATGTGGTCACACACCACCCTTGGAGACCAGTGCTCTACAGACAGAAGCATGTTCAGTGTAGGTTACAGACCAAAAATGCCTGAACCTCAGTCAGATAGAAATAAAGAATCAGAAAAATGAATTGGTGGCTGGTGTGTACCAGCTTCTCGATATTTTGACTGATTGAGTTGAGGACTGATGTCACTCTCCTTTTACTTATATTAGACCAAAATTTTTTAAAAATGGTGAAATTGAACAAAAGTGTTTCTCATTTGGCCATATCCTAGGCTAGGTTTAAATCCCATTCATAGCAGCTTCTAGCATTGTGAAACTTGGCAACTTTTCCATTATCTACCATTTCTAAATTTTACTTTCCTCAGTTGTAAAATTGGGGGAAATGGGGATATTGTGAGGATTAAATAAAATAACTGTTATTACAGTTCTTAGCAAAGTATTTAAGTGCAAAAATACCTGCTTCTTTTTCTCATATAACCATGGGTGAAAATGAATTTTCTCTTAAGTAAGGGAAATAAATAGGAGATGTTCTTTAAAATAAGAAGTGCATCTTAAATTATACTTCAGTATACAATTCTCTAAATGCAGAGGAATCTACAGGTAGCCTGTTTGCCAGTGTGACTCTTTGTGAAAAAGAGCTTATAAATCTGCTACACATACACACACACACACATACACACACATACACATAATGTTTTTATTAAAACATTTGATGCAATTGATCAGTTTGTTTTAGATTATGGGGAATCACTAAATTTTTTAATGGGCTGACAGATGACAAATAAGTAATGGGAAACTTTAAAAATCAGTTCACTACCTGGCCCAGATGTTTATCTGTTTAGAGTCAAATACACCTGTGGCTTGGTGTTACAAAATTAAGGGTATTTCAAGTAACTCTCAGTTTTCTTGCAAAAATATCTTCAAAATTGTTAAAACATAAATGTCAAAAAAGGGCAACATTAAAAATGTTTCAGAACAGATTTATCGTCAGGTTTTATATTTCTTAGTATTCTTTGGGCCAGATATTTATACCTTTGATCTTTATATAAATCAGAAAAGGAGACTAATTTTCTGAATGAGCTTCTATCATTGGATGAAATTAGAAGTATAAGTAAATAACTCAATTCTATATAATAAATATATTATTTGTGTTTTCATTTCAATTTAACATAAAAAACTACAGGTTTCTTACTATATTCTTGGCATTATTTTAGTGATTCCTAAATAAGAACACATTTCATTCTCATAATAACACCAGGGGGCACATATAATTGGTATCACCTCCATTTAACAGTTAAAGAAATTGAGGCACAAATCAATTAAGAAAATTGCCCACAGTCACAAAGCTAGTTCATGGTGTTGCATGGATTTGAACCTAGCCATCTGGTGCTGAGTTTCTGTTGAATTCCTGTATTACTGTCCAGTAACCCACCATGTTATCCTCATGGGGCTGGGAAATGCAAGGAATAACTGATCCTACCTCATGCAATTCACAGCCTCGCTGGGATTAAGAACACTATAGGATTCATTAAGGAAAAACTAGTGTTCAGTATGAAAAACTCAAGTGCCAACATTCTGTAGTATAGACAGAGGCTTAATGCTATGTTTTGCTTGATTCATATAATATTTTTGAAATTTTGAGCCAGTGGCATAAAATGAAAAAGTATATGAACATTCTAGATTTTCAGCTGAGAAAAAAAAATCTCAGGTTGGGAAACACGGTGTCCACTCCTATATGAAACAATCAGATGATGTCAGATTCGCTCCTGTTGGCTCCCAGGTGGATGCGGTTTAATCAGGTGGACGCCACTCACATTATTGCCGAGCCTCTGAGTTGACCCATATATGTGTGTCTTCAGCAAAGGGTGAGCGGAGCCCTAGCAAAGGCTGCTGCTTGGAATATTCGTAAAAGTCCCAGAAAGCAATGTCATTTATGCTAAACTTCAAAAAGGGAGGAGGACTGGTGCCGTAACAAGACTGCTGTGAGCCTGCCTTCTGATACCTTCTGACACTGGAGAGTGGATCACACTAAACAGCTCTTCTGAATTCAACCAAAACAGCAAGTCACACCTTTGCAGCATTCTGAAACTTGTTTTTGTGGTGCCTATCATTGGAGTAGAGTCGAAATATTCTTGCCTGAAGAGTGAAGCTCGGTTATTCACTGCAGTATGTGTTATAGTCCGACTTCTCTGAACTAGAAACTCCCTCTGAAACATACATCGTGTGAAGACAGGGACCTCTTAGTCCTTATCAGTGCTATATGTATAAAAGCTAACAATGTGCCTGGAATGTTGTAACAGGTCAGTATGTGTGTGTATGGGAGAGAGACAGAGAGAGAGGGAGAGACAGACAGAGAAGGGGAGGGAGCAAGGGAGGGAGGGAAAGAAGGAAGTGAAGTGAATCTCAGCATTAGATGAATCACTTCCCTGGAAGCTTCTCTCTCACTGCTAAATGTTGAGTGATGACTGTGGACAATGTCCATGGTACAAGAACTTAGTAGAGGGAATGGCAAGACTGCAGAAGCTCTCTCCATGATTGGTGAAAGTCAGATCTGTGACTTGTTTTAAGTATCAGGTACAGTCATGATTTTTCAAGGTCCCCTGAACTGCCCACATCCAAATGGAATACCTGCTGCGAATGTGGACTCCTATGCCCAACCCAGATCTGATAGCACACAGGAAATATACATTTAGATATGTCAGTAATTCCTTTACATAGTCAACTTTACATGGCAAATTTGAACTATCATTCAGCGGAGAATACAACTTAGCAACCTGTATTTTCAGCCCAGAATCACAAGATTCACACAATCCAATTAAATTCAGTTCAGTTGGAAATTATACAGTTGGTTTTGAATAGATGCTAATTCATTCTGTCACTTCCCAGTGAAGCTGCATTTTTACCTGGTCAGTGGTTGCTTTGTTGATACAGTTTTATATGTTACCATGTGTCTGCCAATTTGTCACTAAAATTCCTCAGACCCAGGGTTAGCCAATTGGTTTATTTATTTACTCATTTATTGTTTCAACCAGTTTGATTTAACGGGAAGCATGCAAACTATAGAAATTTTAAAAAATGGGTTTTTTGGCTGATAACTATGGCTTTCAAAAAATCAATTTATAAGCCTGTTTGGCTATAAGTTCCATCACTTCCTATTTCTATCTCACCAGGGTATTTCCCATATTGGTGGTGCCTGCTCAAGTGTTTGGGTTTACAACCTCAGAAAACAAAACAAAACCAAGCACAAACTAAAAAAACAAAACAGGACTTGAGCACAGCTCTACTCACTATGGGATCCCAAATCCAACCATTTCTCATTTCCTTCACCACTGCTACCCTAGCCTAAGCCATGCTATTTTTCACCTGAATGACTGCTATAGTATAATTAACCTGTTAGCTCCCCTCTTGCTGCCTGAAGTCTATATTCCACACACAAAGGCCAGGTGGCCCTGTAGAAACAGCGCATCATCCTCTCATGGCTCCCCTTCTCAATGGAGTCAAAGCCAGTCACCTCACCACACGATTCAAGATGCTGGCTGCACAGGGTTTCTAGTTCTCTACTTTCTGGACATAGGGTGGAACTGTGCTCCCTAGCCAGTTGTTCCTTCTCCCCACGGCTGCCATTGCTCGGCGTGACCATCTGACTAGACAGGCCTGAGGAGTTGTTTTAGGAAAGTGATGTCACTTCCACACACAACCACTGATTGCTGATGAGGCCCTTCTGAGAGTGCTTTCTTCACCGCTATGACTGGCAACGTTTTTGAAAGAGGCTTCTCTGTGCGCCTGGTTCGGGATGAGGCTGACGCAGTCTAACTGTGGTAGACATGAAATGAGCAAAAAAGAAATCGTTCGTGTTTTCTGAAATTCTGGGGTTGTCACCATGGCATACTCTTGTGTATCCTGACCATATGCTGACTTTTATGTCTACAATGCATGTGATCTCACTCTGCCTATGTCTCCCATCATGTCTCCCACCTCTTCCCATTTCTATATCTTCTGTCCTAACATATTCCAGTTTTATGCCCCACTCAGGGGCCCAAGCACTTGAGCTACGTTCCACGGCTTTTCCAGATGCATTAACAAGGAGTCAGATCCAAAGTGGAGTAACTGAGACTTGAACTGGTACTCATACGGGATGCCAGCATTGCTGGTGGCAGCTTAACCTGCTATGCCATAAGCACTGGCCCCAACTTTCTCCTTCTTAGGGGGAACTTCTGCAGTTACATGTCCTTTCTCATTCTATTTTTACCTTGTTTATTTTTCTCTGAACCAAAATGATTTTTTTTCTTTATCATTTCATATTATTTTGTCTCTAAAGCTAAAATATTAATTCCCTGGGGGCAGGGATATTTTTTGTCCCCATGTGGGTTCCCAACACCCTGACCAGTGCCTGGAATAGAGAAGGTGATTAGTACGTGTTAATATTTGCTGCATGAATGAATTATTCATACATTCATATCACCTAACCATTGGTTCTCTCATCTGAAAGTATGGATTAACATGACCTTCAACATACCCCATAAGGTTATGTTAGACTCTTAGAAGTAGACAGCATAATAGGTTTTATTTTCTTACCACAATGGCAGGTTAATTCATTTAATTGTTCCTGTCTGAGATGTCAAAAAAAGACATCCTAACAATAAATAATGCATTTGAAGCCAATGGGTTCGGGCTTTCTTTTCTTTGTTCTTTTTTTTTTTTTTTTTTTTTTTTTTTGGTTTCTCAGGTACTTTACAATCTCATGCTTGGTTCATATGCTGAAATAATTCCAGAAGGAACCATGAGCAAGAGTGTGCACTGGAAGGCTGCACACACAGGTGAAATTCTTTGTTCTTCTTAGAGGCGAATCTGTGTAACATTTATCTTGAAGGCACTGACGGAGTTTTGCTTTGTCATCCAAAGTTTATTGATTCTTTTGTAACAGCCTTGTTTGAAAATTAATTTGGAATTTAAGCAATGACCTCTTTGAGAAATACTGAACACTTAATTTTTTATGCTGAGTCTTCTGGACATTTAGGAATGTGGGATGAGGCACACTGAAGTAGAAGCTTCGTTTTTCACTATGAATTTTACACAATACAATTTTACTTATAAAAGAGTGACTGGAAACTCTAGAAATATACATTTATAATTCCCCTCTTCTTAGAGTTGGCCATACAATACAATTACCATAAGAAGATTGCTTTAAACATGCAATTATAAATATGGCATGATTCTATAAATTATCTGTAATTTATTTATAAATTTGCTGCAAAAGCTAATGTTTAACACATGCACATTTTTTATATTCCTTTTTCCCTTCAGTTCTGTCATATCATTAGATAAATATACTTAATGAGGGTTTATTATGGAAATAAAATAATCTAAACAGTATTGTATGGTCTACTGTATTATGAAAGAATTATTTTAAAAAGCATATTATGGTCCTTGCTTGGGCTTGTCCAAGTCAGTGTAAGTGAAGAGTGATAACCTAGAAGAAAATGCCTATCTTTATAATTCAATCAAATATATTCTCTTGCATTAGTCAATCAAATCAACATTCTTTTCTTTCTACTTCCCATGTCTACAAGTCACAGAGAGTTAAAACTGCTAAGTAAAGGGAGTAATTTCTTCTTTGCAAACTGATGGTGGTATTAAAAAAAGACCAGGTTTTTGAGTCAATATCCACTAAGAAAGCAGGAGAAAAACATTTATTTTACAATTACCATTCCAAGGTCTAAGCACCAGTTAGCTTTTTAAAAAGAAATGTTAAAAATGTGTAGCCAGATTTTGCAAAGTTGGGCAATTTGATGTACTCCTGTAACCAGAAAGGCCTACTGTAATCTTTCACACAATGTGGTGCTTCAATTTTGATTTGTAAAATGAGATCATCCCAATAAATGAGGCACAGTGATTCATGATATTTTTTAATTACAAAAGGGGCTTATATGCCCAAACTCATCTACTTGACAAAATTCACCCTCTTATGCCCTCCAAGGAAAATAAGCATCAATCCAACTCACATCCCTAACATGAGTTCCAGCATCGTGCCCTAAATCATCTATGCTTAGCATCTAACTTACCCTTCACCTAGACACTGCCAACTGAGATAGTGTTGTATACAAAATGAAGACATAAGTGACCTATCACCAGAAACACATTAAAAACAAATGTGGGGTGGACTTAAAAAAAAAAAAAAACAGTCTACTAGGCTACTACAGCACATGCATGTGCACAGATTTACATACAGAAAGCCAGAGGGCCAGAAAAAAATGATGGAACACGCAATGCTGAAAGTGTTTTAGCTTTGTAATGCAAATGACACTGATATGTGAATTATCCCGAAGGTATTGGGCATCTTACACAGCATCTGCACAGGTAACTATTTTTTCCCCATTACTTTTCACATAGACTTTTAAACATTTCTCTCTCTTTTTTTTTTTTTTGTTGTTTTTTTGTTTTTTTGTTTTATAGGAAAGGCAGACAGCAGAGGGAGAGAGATTTTCCATTTGTTGGTTCACTTCCTAAATATCCTTAAGAGCCAGGGCTAGGCCAGGCCAAAGCCAGGAGCCTGGAACTCAATCTGGGTCTCTGAAGAGGTTGGCAGGGACACAGGTACTTGAGTCATCATCGGCTGCTTCCTAAAGTGCACATTAGCAAGAAGCTGGATCAGAAGCGGTGTTCTGGGGACCAAACCTGCCCTTCCGCTTCAAGATGCAGGTGTGCCGAGCAGTAATGTACTGTGCTCCATGACTGCCCAAGCACACAGTGTTTCAAAGACAACCTGGGGCTGTGATTTTCAAGGAAACTGCCTCCTTCCTTTAAATAAATATTTTTATAGCAACTGTTGCACTATCACCCCAGAAATAAAACTTCTCTGAAAATTTCAGGAACCTCAATATATAAAAAAGGTACAAGCAAATGTGGAAGACTCACTTTGCCAATTTCTCCTTACTTCTCACATATGGTAGCTTTCATGGTAGTGTTCAAGGCCATTTCAGAGGACTCAAGGACTTCTACTTAGAAAAGCAGTGACCCAGATCCATGGGAAATGGATATTTTTCAATTGCATCTGACAGACGCATATATATCAATCTTGCATTTACTAAATACATAGGTAAGAACATGAATTCACTATACATGTATATAGGCTACATATACTATCTACATGTAGTTTCATGGCTTTAATGCTAATGTACACATGCCCAGATCTATACAGATAGACCACTCTCTTAAACTAGTTGGAAAAGACAAGTGAAAATGATAGGCACCATAATTTGGTCCCATATTGTGATTGTGAGAAACAAGTGGTGATATATTTTTCCTCTATTGGACATATTTTCAGAATCGTGCGTGAGAATTTATATGCATACCCTGTGCCATTTATAACAGCGCTACAAATAACGAGGATTATGCTCATTAGCAAACATTGCCACTGTTTTGAAGGGGATGCTAGGCAGACATGGCTGAAATGAAAGTCTTTTTTAGACAGAAGAGACAAACCTGGAAATAGGCATCTATATGTTAGTCCTGTGAGTGTTCAGTGCAGTATTTCACAGGCTAAAGAGAAAAAGAAAGAGGTGGGGTGGGGAGAGAGAGGACGCTTTGTATAATATCTTACAAGCGTCGCGAAGGAATCTAACGTCCGTCTGCACCAGGCACGGTGATGATGTTGCCATCTAGAAATACTCGCCCTGTCTCAAAACTTCCAGATGAAGGAAGCTGCGCCACACAGGAAGGGGAGGGGGGAGGGGAACTTACTGAACAGTTCTTAAAAAAAAAAAATCTTTTATCTCTACCAGTGAGTTTGGGCAAATAATTGACATGAAGGCAAGATAGCTTCTTAGAAGGAATTAAAACTTGGTTGCCCAGTTGCCCTTCGATTTTCCTCCCTCCCCATCTTACCCCACTTCCTCATCTGTATAGCTCGCTCCGCTGCCTTTGCGGTGGTTTCCCTGAAGGCTAATTTTTGCTCCTAAATACTGAGCAAGGATAATCAGGTGCTAGAGATGTGGTGTCTCTGCTCACCCCCCCCCCCCCCACGTGACCGCTTTCTGTCTGGTGCTTTGTCATGGTTCCTCCATAACAGGCTGCCTCAGCTCCCTTTGTTATCCTAGCCTGATAAATAAACAGCACAAAATTACCGAACTTATTATGGTAATTGAGAGAAGGGAGCGGGAATGCGAAGCCTGCCCCCCTGTCTATTGCTCTGCCTTTGCGGAAGGAAGTTGGGTAAACCTGGGCTAAGCCTCAGCTGACAGCGGAACATCAGCCCCTCTCCTGCACCCCCTTGGATTCCCGCAGCCCCCCATCCTCTGCGATGATTGTTTTCTGTCCATCTCAAGCTGGGTGTCAGTTCATTTAGATTTACATCAAGTAGTAAATTAAAATAATCACTCAGCAAACACTCTGAGCTCAGTTTTCCCTTTCAGTCAGGAGTTGCGCGAGCTGCTTGAAGCATTCAAGCAGAAAATATTGCTGTCTAGATATTTGTCCTCTGGGTGATAAAGGAGGCATTGTCTTGGGACCCACTCAGGCCTCCGAGCCCATAGTCGCTGCGCATCACAGCTGTGAAGTGCGCTTTGTTATGTGTCTGAGGACTCGGGTTCAGGACCTTGTTTTTCTTGAAATACCAGACTGATCAGAGCTGCATATGTTCGGGGGAAAGCAGGGGTCGGTGGTTCTCTGTCCACATTTTTACTAGATTATTCTTGGACAGAACTCTGGGAAAATACCCTGCAGCATAAGCCATCCCCAGAGTTTTGCTTTGTTTTAATTCGTTTTCTTTCTTTCTTTCTCTCTCTTGCATCCCTATTCTTACCCCTCATATTCTGCATTGTTACAGTCCTAGAAAATGCTGGAGTTTATCTGCATGAGTCAGAAACAAAGACTCTCAGCACTGAAGCTTCGCCCTGCTTTGAACCCGGGTGCCATAACGTACCGAGTTACAAACCTGTTTCTTTGTGTTCTCATTACAGCACATCTATCTGCCCATTTAGAAATCCAAATGCAGGGTTCGGTCACCTGGGATGAAATACAGTGTGGGCTAAAGAGGCTTTTCCCCCATTTGTAAATGATCAGTGGAATCTTGAAATAAAACGAGCAGTTGATAGGCAAAAACAAGTCAGTATTTTTTTTTTTTTTGCCGAGAATGAGAATTAAAAGAAATGATAAAAAAATGACTTGTAAATCTCTATGTCATCACATTTTTTATTTCAGGGTGTTGTTTTTTTGTAGATATTTTTCTGCTAAGACTGTGAAGGAGTGAAATATTTGTTACTCCAGGTAGTGAGAAAAATTTCAAATGATGAGAAGTGTGGTGGCAGACATTTGAAAGAAAATTGAAATTTGTAATCAATTATCTGGATTTTTCCAAATACTTCCACACGCCTGGCTAACTGACTACTGTTATCAATTTCTGGCCAGATATTGGGCATTGTGTTATATATGTATGTAAATCAAGATAGTGTAGTGAATGTGATATTTGATATATATTCTTTATTTCTGTGCTGCTGCTAAATATACACTTTTAATTAAAAAATTCTCCATTTCTACATAGAAATGGAAATGGTATGTAATCAGCAAAAGTGGGAATATTAAAGAATTGCAGACACATAGGTAGATACTTGTTTATATGCACATATATATGGTCATATGAATGACCTCCCTAGGAATGAAAGATTTCATATTCTTAAAGTTAAAATGAGTTCCTCTTGGGGTGATTTCCTTCAGGGCTGCTGGAAAACACTGCTATGTCCCTGTGGCCCCCACCACTCGGACCAAGGGAATTTTTCAGCAAGGCTGACTCCACGAGAACCTGAGGTGCCATTAGAACTGGCCATACTAAGCCCTCAGATTATGCCAAGCCCTGTGAAAATAAATTGAAAGAATCAACAGACCAGACAGTAAAATCATAGATCGATTCCAGTCATATATTGCGGTTGGTGATGTTTTATGTCTAAGCCCCAATTTAGCTCAGGAATATAGGCTAAAGGAAACAAACCAGAATACCTGCCTCTGATTGGCTTGGGTTCCAGATCCAGAGAGACTTGTTCAATTCCTTGCTTTACTGACAGCTGAATAACCTTGACTAAGTTATCTAAATATGCAAATATTGTCACTATATACCTCATAAGACTAATAAAACTATTTAATCAATAATATATAATAAAGATTTAGCACATAGCTAATATTCAACAAATATTTTACTAGTGATCATGATGATAATAATGATAATCCCCATGACAAGAATAAAGGTATGTTCCAGAAATACAGCTTGGTTGGTATAGATTTGTCCCACATTTTTTAAGATTGACATACACATCAAAATCAGGTTGCCCTGAACTGGAATTGCAGCTTAGCCATTTACTTATGCGTCTGAGCAAATGACTTAACCTCTCTAGATTTTATTTTCTATGTACTAAGATAACAACTGTGTTATTTCAATTGCTGTGAAGATGAAAGTACATGATGCAGATAAGTTGCTTAGCACAGTGTAAGGCTAGCAGCTATGTGGGACAGAGGAACATGAGACTAAGTCCCTTCTCCCCTAAAAGCCAAAAATTCTTTCTATATGACCAATTTGATATAAAATCATATGACAAAAATTGAAGGACAATTCATAGAAGATTCAGAACAATGGGTAGTGAAGAAAAATGGATGCATTTTTTTCTGGTGTAACTAATGAGAGTGTAGGTACCATCTGTCAGGTAAAGGAACCTTCTCTCTATACTTTTTCTCTTTCACTTTTTCATTTTCAGATTTCCTGTTTCAGAGACCTCAGAATAAAAATAAAAGGGGGCAAATCTGTGATTATTGACAATGCCATGACTCTTTGGAACCTGTGTATGCTGAAATCATCTTGACCACCCTGCCTCTGGGGGTCCAAGTACCATATTTTTTTCTGCTAATTACAACTTTACTTACCTCATCATTCACCATGTTGTCCATGAGTACTTGCTCCTTGTGATCCCCTCAAAGTGTGTTTTCTATGCCTCATCAATGTAAACACAAATGTAAGTCTTGCCCAGAGTATGTAGAATAAAGTGAAGACTAAGTTTTTCCTGATCACATTAAGTTTACAGTTTAGAATGCTACAGTATTCATACAGAACAGTGCATCTCTCAGTCATGTCTTCTCTTGAACTAATTAGGCCATCATCATCGCATCCTTTCAATATGATCTCTTTTTATTGCTGTCTGCAGCCCTGCCTTCTATACACCTCCACCAGCTGGGAGGGTAGAAAATGAACCGGAGACAGGAGAATAGTGTTCCTATTTGCACAGGATAATGTCTGTTTTAACATCATACTGCCCAGAATAGTGTGATGTGCTCTATTATAGGATTAATGTCCTCTGTTGCCACATCAGTTGGAGGCATTAGAGGACTTTAACGGGGAGATCCCATTGGTATGGGAAGCTTTGGTCTTAGAAGTCTGCAGAGGATATATAGCTGCAACCAGTGAAGAGTGGTCTTACACATGGCGTGGAGCCTGGAGAACAGACAGGGACAGTCACGGGAACTCTGCATAAATGTGTGTACTCACCCCCTCCACCCTCAGGTGCTGCAGGTTGGAGATAGCACAAAGGCTGGCCAGAACATGTGTGGACAAGCATGAATTACACATATGGCTCAGCCCAAGGTGGGCAGAGGCCTGTGGCTAGCCCAGAGTCCCAAATTCCTCTTCAGCATGACTTGACAGTCATAGAAAATCAGTGCATCAGCACCATTCTCACATGATACCCACTCCCACAATATTGTACTGACCTGCAGGAAAAGTATATCTACTAGTCCACACTCCTGGAATTGCTGGCCATATGTCCCAGAGAAAACCCAAAATGGTCCTATTATCTCAAGTCCCAGAGCTCTGGGGACATTATGTTAGCCCTACAAGTGCAGAAGTAGAGTGGAGTGTCAGAACACCCAAAAAAAGAGAAACAGGTCAGGGCTCACAAGGATCCACATCCGATATACCTTCCCACGAAGAGGACTTCAAAAATATTTGAGGAGGTAGGGCCAGAGCTGAGGCACAGTGGGTAAAGCCACTGCCTACAGTACCGGCACCCCATATGGGCCCCATTTCTAGGCCTGACTGCTCCACTTCTGATCCAGCTCCCTGTTAATGTGCCTAGGAAAGCAGCGGAAGATGGCCTGGGTGCTTGGGCCCTTTACCCACGTGGGAGACCTGGAAGAAGCTCCTGGCTCCTGGCTTCAGATGAGCCCAGCTCTGGCTATTGTGGCCATTTGGGGAGTGAACCAGTGGATGGAAGACCTCTCTCTGTCTCTGCTTCTGCTTCTGCCTCTCTGTAAGTCTGCCTTTTAAATAAATAAGTAAATCTTTTTTTTTTTTTTTTTTTTTTTTTGACAGGCAGAGTGGATAGTGAGAGAGAGAGAGACAGAGAGAAAGGTCTTCCTTTGCCATTGGTTCACCCTCCAATGGCCACTGCGGCCGGCACACCGTGCTGATCTGAAGCCAGGAGCCAGGTGCTTCTCCTGGTCTCCCATGGGGTGCAGGGCCCAAGCACTTGGGCCATCCTCCACTGCCTTCCCGGGCCACAGCAGAGAGCTGGCCTGGAAGAGGGGCAACCTGGACAGAATCCGGCACCCCGACCGGGACTAGAACCTGGTGTGCCGGTGCCACAGGTGGAGGATTAGCCTAGTGAGCCAGGGCACCGGCAATAAGTAAATCTTTTAAAAAATATTTGAAGAATGATTTGTGACTTGGAAAAGTATGAGACTTTGAAAAATTTGTAGAAAGATTTTCTCATTGTGGGAAGAATAAATAAGAGAAAAGCACAAATATATGAGGCAGAGGCTTTAGTGTGAACAAAGGAAAAATGTACAAGGCCTACTTGTAGAGGGCAATGTGGAGAGCAGGGTGTGGGTCCATGCAGGGCAGCTAAAGGCACTTAAGTAGATGCAGGCAGAGACTACAAGTGCAACCAGAGAGTGAGGTGGAGGCTGGAGTCTGAAGGGCACTGATTGCAAACCATATCCCTATGATTTAGGAGTTTGTTTCATGCCAGGCTCTGAGTATGGGCAACATTACTATAGTTTCAAAGGGGGGAAGGGTGAATTGTTGAAAGATTTAAAAGGAATGTAATAATCCCCATTTTTGAATGATCCTACTGGTAGAACGTTAAGGGTTGGATAGTAGTGGGAGAAGTCATGAAGAAGGCTATTAATTAAAGGGAAGCAATGAAGAGAATCTCAATTAGGATAGCAGAATAAGAATAGAGAGGGCAAGAGTTCAAGATTCTTGTAGAGGTGAAGTTAGCAGATTGTGAGGTCCAACTGGGTGGGTGCTGGGGGACTAGTTTGGATCCTTGGTATTAAGTTGCAATGCTATTTGTCCTATTGTTTTGATACTTGTTAACTCATTCAGTCCATGCGATTTTGCCTGGTGGCATGTCTCCACAAGCCAGACCCAAGTCAGGAACTATGGAAAGAGAAGCAGGTGTGTAGGTGATGGGAGGTCAGTGGTGAGAATTAACTGCTTGTGAGACATGCAGGCTGCCAGTCTTCCCTCAGAGTAGTCATACGTTATAGAGCCTAAGGAACTGTTTCAAACATTTATTCCAGGTATCACTTTCCATCAGGAAAGTTTTTAAAAACAATGTATGAGAGCATACATTTGATTCTGGATGGGTCAAAATAATCTATGGAAAGAAATATACTTGTATACATGTATAGGAGAGTCTAGTACATTTACATGAGTATTGGAGACAGAAGATGTTAAAAGGAGGTTACTAAGCTGCTCCAAGGGAGAAAACAAACAAGCAGAAGAAGCTAAAACAATAAGCAGTAAACTCTCCAGAGAGGGCCTCTCTCTGGGTCTGAGAAATGGAGCTAGAAACCTCTGCCAATAGAAATGTCTCATTTCTTGACTGAAAGACTGGCTCAGCTCCCCATCCAAATCCAGCTTCAGGCTTTAGCATCAATTATAGTGATTGATATTGTAATTCTTGCTGTGTGGTGGAGTGCCTGCTATGAAGCACACATACTGCATGTGTACTGTTCCACTGGAAAGCCAAGGCCAACAAAGGCAAAGGCCTTCTGGTGGGAGAATGGCAGAAAGTGGGCAGACAGGTTTGCCTGTACTGTGATGCCTTTTCTCCTCAACAGAACTGTGAAGCAAGTGGAATTGGATTTGGGTGTGCTCCCTAAGCAGGGTGCTCATGCTATCCAGGCTCCCGTCTAGCCTGACCCCCAGCACATACACTGCTCCACACAGGCTAGACCCCTGGATACTGGGCTTTCCTGGTTTCTATGTCTAGCATCTAGCTCTCTTCCTCTCATCCCCTTATTTATCCCAAAGCTAATTTGTCTTATCTGACTACTTGATTTCTATGAAAATTTCAGTGTTTCATCTGACCCAGGTAACATGTACTTAATAGACTTGTGTGGAGACAGTGTTTAAAACCAAAAGGAAGACTTTAATGATGGAATTTCAGGTAGGAACAGATAGTTTTGGATAGATGAGGAGAAACTAATTCACCAGACCAAGTAAAGGGTACATAAGTTTTAAGGAACAACCCTTTTTACAATTTACAGTCTCAAAATTTTAATCATGAACTCCATATATCACACAAATGTAGGTAACACCAACTTCTTTACTGTATCATCCTACATATCATATAGCTTTATGGTATGACTAAAATGGAGGGTGGAAATTCTGGAACCCAAATCTTAGGGAGATGTGTTGCTCTATGAAAGTTAACTCAGTGATCTTCAGAAACAGTAAGCTTAGATCAACTTAACTCCTAGTACCTAGAAACATTTTTTAAAATGAAGATTTTTGCTTTGTCACTCTCAGATTGGCACTCTCGTTTTTCCAGGTGATCTCAATGTCTCATATTTGCTTGAAACAAACATACTATGAAAAAAATGTCCAGGTTTTAGAACACAGATATTATGATAACATCGTTATTTCTCAGATGCCTTTCGCCCTCTTTAAATGTTGGTTTCTCGGGTGTTCTGAACGTTCACAGGTTGTCGCACAGCGGTGTGCTGCTGGAGTCAAGGTCAGCTACCTTGCTTTCCGCTTCAGCACCATGGACTTAAAGGGAGTGCTTCTGCCACGCCCAGGAAATGCCTTCACCCGCGTTCTGGCCGTTTGTAGGTGCTCACGTGACTAACCTTGCCAGAGAGTAAGTTTGTGAACCTCCTTTTCAGAGGTTCTGTCTCTGATATCTCAGAACCGTTCAATTATAATTCTGATGCTTCCTTTTATGTGGCAGTCATGGGTTGTCAGCAAGGATAGAATTAAGAGAGGCACGTGAAGTGTGCTACGGCGCCTCATGCCTAAGGATCTTTATTTCTTTTGTTCATGGTGACAAATGACAGCCTTAAAGATATTTGTCCTGATTCCTCACTGTCCCTATGCAGGCAAAAACTTCCATTGAAGTCAAACAAGCTTCATTGAAGTTAATGGGAAGTAATGCCCTTGAAGGGAAGAGAGAACGAGGGTGATTAATTTTAATTAGCCAAACATAAACAAGCATGTGTCTACAAGTAATGACAGGAAAGTGGATTTCTGTGACTCTTCACTTAGCTGTAGGGGCCCAGATATGGATATTTTGCAGAGAATCGGATAAAACTATTTTAACTCCGAAAATTAAGAATGGCCATGAAGAATAAAATATTTTCTCTAGATGTCTCTTTGAGATACACCCCCAAAACGTTAATTCAAAAAGAAGAAGCTACTGAAATATTACCTCATGTCAAATATTTTTTCAGGCCTTGGGGATAGTAAGACGACTGCAACTAGCTGTCCATGTGGGGCTCACATTTGTGGAAATATATCAGTAAACAATTATGAGACAGGTCATTCTTTGGTGCACCCATCATTCATTGGTTCCTGACTCATTCATTCAACAAATATTTAGCAAAAGCTTTCTAGGTTGTTTTGCACTGTGCCTGAAAAGAGAGTGGACCAAATACTGCCTGACCCAATAGAATACAAGTTTGATTCTGCGTGGAACTGGGAATTATAATCATGGAGGGCTTCTCAGTGGTGCTCTCACTTGCGTTCATTTTCATAGGAGGGATAATACTTCCATAAACATATGGAAGCAGACATGCTCACAGCATGTTTAGAAATTTTGAACTTCTACAGACTCTAGTTAGTTTCAAGGTGAGCAAACTGCAGCCCATGAGCCAAATCCAACCACAAATCTGTTTTTGTATAGCATGCAAGATAAGACTGATTTTAAATGATTTTTTTTTTAAATCGAAAGGAGCCTATTTCATGGTATGTGAAAATTACATGAAATCAAAATATCAGGTGTCATGAATAAAGTTTTATGGAATACGGCAACACTCATTCATTTATATATTGTCTGTGGCTGCCTTTGTGCCACAAAGGCAGAGTTAGGTGGGAGAAACAGACTGTATGGTCCACATAGCCTGACATACTTACTAAGTGCTCCTTACCAGAAAGTTTGTCAAACTGTACTCTAGTATATATTGTAAAGGATCTTAAATATTATTTGAATGAATATGAACTTCACCTTGTGGAATATAGTAAATACAAAAGTTAAAAGATTTGCCCTTATATTAAAAAAATAACTTTTTGGTGAACTTATTCATTAAGTTGATAAAAATCTTATATTCCATATGCCACAGGGCCACAGAACCGTAATCAGGTTACCTAAAAAAAATCTCTACAGTTCCTGAAGATAATTAAGAGGTAGTTCAGATGTGTCTCAAGGTCTTCAGGTCAAAGAGGAAAAAAAGATGAGTTTTATGCCTAGAAAATCCCAAAGTGATCATTTTGTGAGACATTTTCCTGAGAAGAAAAGTCAAACACATGAGGGTACTTCATAAAGGTTGTATAAAATGGAATTAAAACATGTTTGTTTTGGTGCAAAAATTTTGAAATCCATATGGTTTTTCCTAGTATATATTTTCCACAAACATTCTGAAGATTCCTCATATATATATTTTATAGCCCAATAGTGAAATACTGAAAAGAAATTGTCATTTGATTTAAGTTACTGTTCCCAACATTTTTGAACAGGAAAAATGGTTGCTTTAACACCCCCCTAAAAAACCTTACAGGCTATTTTGTATGGTAAGAATTATATATACAGTATAAGAAAATGCATAATGAAAACTATGCATTTAAAATTAATTAATTAAAATTTTTAAACACAAAAATGGTAGTACAAATATCTGCAAACATTATTCAATCTTTTGAATATTATTTGGTGCATGCGATTTCAAGGACTCCTTAAAAAATTGGGGGGAATCCAATGTACACAGCAAAAATGCTAGGAGGCAATTGATGCTAATTCCACGAAACTGTTCTGACTGAATTTCTTAATAAGTTAAGTGATTTTCATTTTCCTTTGTGATTCCTGATATCTTGTTGATATTTTTGTGAAAACCTAAACAAAAGCAAATTTGATTTAAAAGAAAACATTAAAACCAAACCATTTGTTTAACCATGCACTAGGTAACTTCTAGACCTGATTTGAAGATTCCTCCTACAAACTAATTCCATGAGCTAATTAATTTGTTGTCAGATCAACAGAGATGTTCATGCTAAAAACTCCAGACATATCACATGCATGATTGGGTTGTGGGCCTAACCTCTTCAGGTGTATTTATCCAGACATATTCTAAAACTGACTCAGAGATAACTTGCAGATCAAGTCCAAGAATACTAATCTTTAGGATTGTAAAAAAATGCTGACAATTTTTTCTTTTGCCAAAATATTGGAGGTTTTTTGTTATTTTTAAAACATATAAGAGCTTAGAAGATATCTGGAACATACAGGAAGAAAAATTCTTGGCAGTAGACTGAAATTGCTCGTGTCATCAATGCTAATCAGATACCACAAGAGCCTTTAACCACATAATTAAAAAAAACAACCTCTGAAATTATCTTACTCTGGTTTCCTCCTCAGAAAACTCAACTAAATCCAGCTTAAAACTGCAGAGAATCCTCTAACACTTCGACTGAGGGGTGACCTGGAGGTCAGCGTTGAGGTCAGGAGTAGGGCAGTGTGATGAAACTTCCATTTCCTTGTCAACCATGCATTTGAATGAAGTTCTTTTTTATAGGCAGAGTAAGAACTAAAGGCCAGTAGGGATACCCTGGGTTGTCAATTACTGTGTGTTTTATGTCTTGAATCATTGGCCCTAGAACCTGAAGAACTCTTTCTGTCTATTTGTTTGCTAAGAATTGACCCAAGATTCTTACTCTAACCCCTGAATATGCAATAGACTTCAGGGTTACTATCTTTCTAATAATTACGATTACCACTCCCAATGTCACTTTGTTTACATATTGCTTTTAAGATTTTTATTACCATCACCTTTAATCCATTTGACTTTTCACAATAGCCTTGTATTGGCATTTCTATTTGACAGATGAAAAACAAACTTAGTGGTTTATTACAAAAGACTGTTTAAGTCAGACATTTTCTTTACTTCAGTACAAGAAATTTTTATGAGTGTAAGAAAATCCAGCTGTTCTTCTTACATCTCCCTCTGCTTTACATCTTTTTTAATTTTTAATTTTTTATTACTATACAGAGAATAGATTTCATGCATTCCATAGGTCCAAGAAGACAGCCACACTTCCCTCACTCCCCGGCCCCCCTTGCAAACTCCCTCTATTCTTCCCCTCTCTTCATCAGTTTTTGCAAAGACATAATTTTAATATGTTCTATATTCACAGGCTTAATTTGCCACCAATCATAGTATTCAGCAAGTAAAAAGCAGGAAGACCACCGTTCCACAGGAGTATGAACAAGAGCTTAAAATGATAATCAATCCCAAAATATCCATTTCATTCCTATACTTTTTTCTGTATTCTATATTAACTGTCATTTATCAGAGAAAACATCTGATGTTTGTCTTTATTTCACTAAGCATGATGTAGACACATAAAAGCTCAGGTCATGCCTGTGTCCAATCACCTTAATCCTAACAGAACACTAGAGTCAAGGTGGACTGATAATAATTTGGTTGGTTAATAGGCAGATTTCCCAAAGATATATTGTAGATGATACAGGTTTAAGAACCTGAATCAAACACATCAGATTAGAAGTCCAAAAAATAGACATTAGGGAATTTTTATAGACAAAGCATTATACTAAACACTGAAAGCTTTACAGTAAGTAATATATTGCTTTCCTCTTCAAGAGGCTACAATATTCAAAGCTGAATTGAAACTACATGATAAATAAATGGCTTTAATATCCTCTGAATTAACCCTTCACTGAACAGTTTGCCCACTTTACGAAGGATATAAGATTTGATCATAAAAGACCCACAGAAACTCATAAAGATTCCTCAACATCATTTGGTAAAACATTTAATTCAAGTCTATAAGTGGAAAGAGAACTAGTTTGTCAATCAAAATACCTGGGTCTAGTCCTGGTTCTCCTCTGACCTACTTTTGATCTTCACCTCAATAAAAACAAAACAAAACAGAACAAAACAAAACAAAAAAAAATCCCTAAGCCTTCTTCCACTTTAAAAGCCAAGATTACCTTAAGTGTTTATTGAATTATTAACAGTAATTGTTAAGAGATCTTTATATACACTGGTCTTACCCATGTTTAATAAGGTCCTCACTACTTGCTTTCCAATGTAGGAGGCAAACAACGTAAAACTTCATTAGAACTGCAATTTGATTTCCTTAGAGTTGCTAAGAGTCCTTTTATACCCTAGGACTCAGGAGGAGTGACCAGATTTCATTAACACTTAAATTAGAATAGATGATGCTGGAAATGGTAAAATGATAGCAGAGCGGAGGAGGGTCGAGAAGTGAAAGGCTTAGAGAAAGGTCACTTTCAGCCTGTTATGTGGTAATTTTAGCCACTCAGCTGAGATTTTATAGTAAAGGCCTCAAATCAGAGTAAGAAATGCTTATGCTCTCATGGAAAATTTCCTGTTAAAAATGATTCACTATGGATGTATAAGAATGGGTAACTGGTCAATAAATTGAAACACAGTCCTAACAAATATTTTCCACAGAGTCATGAAGTACTGCAATGGATTCTTAGGAGAAGAGCAGGAATTTTAAACTTTGCTCAGCTTAGTTCTTTATTGGAGGCAAAGTGGTAGAGAAATATCAGCAAGAACACTAACCCTTGGAGCTCGAAGGGGTCTTTATCTCAATTGCTTTTAAACTGTATTAGGCGTGCCCATGTAGAGGAACCAAGGTGAAGGATCTTGTGTGGATTGACTGTTGGGCCAGACTGATAATTCCTACTGAGATTCACTTCAATGCCAGCCCACAACAGGACGCTGGGATTGGATTTAGAGCCAATGTAAGCTCTAAATGGAGTTTTACTGTGAAACAAAACACCTGTCTTTCATCCCAAGCCAAATTGACAAGCAATAATTTAGTTGTCTAAACTGAGAGCTTTCAGGATTCCAAACTGCATAATGTCAAAAGACAATGTATAAAGTTGGATTTGGAAGTTCAAAGGTATAATGCCATGTAGGCAAACACATTAAATGACTGGTCTTCCCCCCACCCCCTGCCATTTCTTTCTTCAGTTTCTTCCAGTTTCCTTTGCTGCTTTTACTTTGGGGAGAGAACATGTGGTGGGGGGCAGGGGAGGGCTTGCAGAGAAGGAATGTGTAACTGTGGAAATCAGATGAGTGTGTGACAAAGGAAATGTAAAAAAATATATATGATTTTGAAAATTCTTCTCCGGTGCTTTCTATAAGATAGCATTTCCGGCCGGCGCCGCAGCTCACTAGGCTAATCCTCCGCCTAGCGGCGCCGGCACACCGGGTTCTAGTCCCTGTCGGGGCGCTGGATTCTGTCCCGGTTGTCCTTCTTCCAGGCCAGCTCTCTGCTGTGGCCAGGAAGTGCAGTGGAGGATGGCCCAAGTGCTTGGGCCCTGCACCCCATGGGAGACCAGGAGAAGCACCTGGCTCCTGCCATCGGACCAGTGCGGTGCGCTGGCTGCAGCACGCCAGCCGTGGCGGCCATTGGAGGGTGAACCAATGGCAAAAAGGAAGACCTTTCTCTCTGTCTCTCTCTCTCACTGTCCACTCTGCCTGTCAAAAAAAAAAAAAAAAAAAAAAAGATAGCATTTCCTATGGTCAGCTGAATCTAGCAAAGGTTGCACCTGCCAAAATAGAAACAGATGTAAAAAAATGAGACTATTTGGGTGAGATTATTAAATTCTTCCACCAGTTCCCTACATCAATGCAAAATAACATAGGCTGGGTTTTCCAGCAACTTCTCCCACACGAAATATTCTTGTTCATTCTTTCACTTCAGTTGCAATTGCTAAAATCTGGCTACCTGGCATCAGAGAGGTCAAATTGAGACTCCTGCACTTGACTACATTTCACACTTATCTCAAGAGTATTTCTAGGATAAATAGTGAAAATAACCATGTCTTTGTATCCCACAAGCTAAAACCACACACACACACACACACACACACACACACACAAGCACACACACAGAGGTTTTTTTTTTTTTTTTTGCAGGTTCGCTTGCTATCACTTCTGTCTTCGTTTCCAAAAGAGCAAATGAGGGAAGCAGGGTCGATTAGCATCAAGAAACAGATGCTGCAAAAGTAGTCAGTTAGTTATCTGCACAGATATCTGATTGGACTCTGCCAGCTGTCAATTAGCATTTCCGTGTTTTGTTGATGAAGTGGTATTTACTTTTCTGGACTGCCATTGGCTGAGCTGTTTAGTGTAATGAATGCCAAACTGAGCCTAGATCATTTCTTAAATTGTAGCTTGGGGCTTAACAGCCCTTTAAATGAATTGTATAAACAAGATAGTTGTTAATTCTCAATCAATGTGTCATTAATCATCAAACAGATTTTTTTATAAAGAACTGTCTTTTAAAAACCCAATAAGCCTTATTAAAGTACCAAGTTATTCAGTGAGGACTATTTTCTCATTCAGAGTGTTAAAATTTTTTAACAGGAAGTGGTTTTTTCAGCCTTGCTGTTATAATACCTGCAATCTGATATTGGGGTACTTGGGTTCAAAACCCAGCTCCAGCTCCTGACTCCATCTTCCTGCTAATGCAGACCCTGGGAGGCAGCAGTGATGGCTCAAATAATTGGGACCTTGTCACCAATGTGGGAGATTAGGATTCTGTTACGTACTCCTGGTTACAGCCCAGGTCCAATCGCAGTCACTGGGGACATGTGAGAAGTGAACCAGCAGATGAGAGCTTTCTGTCTCTGTCTCTGTCTCTCTCTGCCAAATAAATTTTAAAAAGAAATGCTTTGAAAAGGATTTTTAGCAGAATTATATTTGGAGACACATATTTTGGGGGCCTACTAGCTGAGATGTGTGTGTGTTTCTAAACTAATATGGCTTCAAGAAATTAGTAACAATTATAGCTTTGGATCTGTGTCATTAATAAAAATGGAAAACATGCCATAATGAGTTCCATGTGCCTTTAGATAGGAAAGGCCTCCTAGCAAGCACTGAACTGATTTCATGAGAGAAACCTAAGGATGGCAAAACAGAACAGTATGTTATAGCTGTTCTTTCCTGTAATTTATGTGTGGTGTTTTCAAGTTCAGCTACAATGCCATACATTCAGCACTCACAGAACATCCTAAAGATTCTTCTACTGGATTGCAACTCCTTCTGCATGGGGTCCTACCACAGTGCCTGGCAGATGGGGAGTAGTACACATTTGTTTCATAAGTGAATAAATGCAGGTTGGGGATGTGTGTAAAGGGTGTCAATTCAAATGATTATTATTTTTATTTTTTGTCTCAATACTAAGCTTTATGCTTTTTACATGTAATCTCATGTAACCATAAAACAACTTTATTAGGTAGATGATATTTTCTTCACATGTAATTTAATTTTAATATTTACTTCTATATGAACTTATTTACAAATAAATATTTAATACTGTCTTAGATCTAATCATCGAATTAAATGTAATCAGTTACATATAATCAAATTAAAATATCATGACCATTGTTCTAAGGGTGTAATACTGATACACAGTCTACAGTGGCATTCTCCCTCTTTCCCTCTCTGTCATCACCATCATCATCATCATCATCATCATCATCATCATCATCATGTTTCTCCAGAGAAGCATTGCTCGTCCTCCAGTCTAGGAATATTATGATGCCTGGGTGCCATGCAAAGGAGTGAGTGAAAACCTTAGCATGTTTCAGTAGGAGCATACTATTGGGAGTGTATTGAAGAATAAATAAGATCTATCCTTACCTAGACAAAGATAGGAAGGGGCAGTATTCTAAGTCATGGCTTGGAGGTTTGGAAGTTCCTAGTACATGCAGAGAGCATAAGATGCCTGTGTGTACTGAGTAAATCAAGGAACATGGCCATCAGGAAATGAATCTGGAAGGAGAATCTCAGACTGTGACATAAAGGACTTAGAGTGCTATGCTGAGGAATTTGTGTTTTCTCATGTCTGTAGAAAGCCAAGCCCAAAGCTTAAGGAGACATCAAGCACATATCGTAGGAAGATTTGGGAAACACTGTGGAGAGTGGACTGGGGGAACAAGAATCAATTAAGCCCTGTAGTTAGGAGGCCATGAAATCATCTATCCAAGAAGCACTGAAGACCCGAGTTGCAACTACGCACTCATTGTGGTTACTCCCGAAGACCTGCCCAACAGCCCAACTTTTACCACTTCCTCAGTAACTCAATTCCAATTGTGTTTATGCATGTTTGCTTCAGGGATGCACCCATGTGTACACTTCATGGATAAATCCTAATTAGTCTGTGATAATTATAGAAAATCCACTTAATTTGTTAGATTTGTTAGTGATTGGTGGAGGGGCACGCATGTGACACAATCTGGACAATAGGAGGTGAGGGAAGCTTTGTTGGGAGACTTTGAAAAAATATTTCTTTGCTCTGGTACAGAGATATTGGGCTAGGGAGCTCTCTTCAGCAAGTGGACATTCTCATGCTCAGATTTTTAAATTGTGGCAAAATGTCTGACCATGTGGGAGAGCAGAAAGAATGATCCTGGGCTTTGTATTACACTGTTGTATGACTAATTTAATTAATTCTTATTCCTCCTACTGTAAAACACAATACAAGTTTTCTTTACTCAAACTGGCACAACACTTTTCTTCTTCCTTCTCTGTACTTCCTCCCCCTCCAAAAATAAGACACTATGTTTAGGTAGTATGACCAGGTCCCAGGCATTATGTAAGACAAACCTGCAAAGTACCATCCATAGTTATTCCCATCCAGAGATGTAGACACAAACTCAGTACTCTTAAGTAGTTTTCTGAAGGTCACATAGCTATTGAGATGTAGAGACAACCAGGGGTTGCATCTACATTTACATCCAGACTTTTAATTTCAACTCTACATTGCTGCTCAAAGGATGATAATAGACAGAGGCAGAGTACAATTTTCCGAGAAGGTATAAGAGGTGATATTGATAAACTTAGGGACCTGATAATGTTGGATAACAGACATGTCAAAATAATTATTAACCGTTTGTGTTTAATTGAGTTACATTGGTAAATGGGTCTCAGGTTAACTAAGGCTTCAAATAAGAGCAAAGGGTTTAGGTTAGCAATTAGAAGTACTCAGTGGTCGGTTTGGGACATGTTAAAGGAAGTGTCTGGGATATGTTCTGTGGGCAGTTGGGAAGGTAGGATTGGGATTTTTAGTTAGTGTTGCTTTGCTTTTTCCGTGGTGGATAAGTAGCAAATGCTTGCGTAATGAAATCAATTAATAAAGAAGCCATCCCTGAATATGTAGATAAGCATTCACTTTCCAGTACTTCCAGCTGTCACCATCTCACTTGGAGACATAAGCAAACACCATGGAGCAAGGAGAGAGAGAATATAAATCAGCTCCAGTGGAACAGGGTTAGTCTCATGCATGCACAGCTAACAAGTACCCGATGAAACACTTCATTTTCAAAACATCTATGATTGTATTTTTCTCCACACATTTTCAAATATGGATTCAAAGTCAAACACAAGTCATAAATAATCATAGTCCTTTACTGGTATTTTTTAGTTATCCAACTCACAATTAGATCACACCACAAGGTAGCCTTTCAAGTGCTGTGTGTGTTTTTCCCTGAAAGCACTTACAGCAAGGGTCAGCAGCCCTATAATGCTTTGGGAATGACAACCAAGTAACAGCACATTGCGCAGATTCAACTGTTGCCATCTGCAGGTGTTAGGTGCACGTGGCAAGAGATGTCAATGAGATAACCAAGAAATGTGCTCTTGAACAATAAAGTGTGTTTTTTAAAGTGAGCTAACTTTTTTTGCAGTAATAGAGTCAAATGGTGGGGGAAAATACTTTGTTTTAGAAGTGAGATACTGATGCAAGCCTCAAGGACAATAACCAAGTGAGAATCAGCCACTGATAATCAAAAATCCAGTCAGCTAACTGCTTTCTCCTGGTGTTCATTTATTCCAGGTCTTTGTTTATTCATGCACCATTTATTGATCATCTCCAGTGTGCCAAGTGCTCTACCGACACATATATTTACTAAATTAAAAACTATTTGAAAACAGGCAATGTCTCCTACTTGATTTTATATCTCCAGAGTAGAGCAGAGCATAAAGGGCTTTTTGGATGAAGTGAACTACACCAGACCTAGGGAAGAAAAGGATATCAAAAAGAAATGTCTAGTGGATTTCTGTGTCGCAGTCTGTTCAGATTATAGGTAAATAACCCTCGGTCGAATAGCCAGCCAGTTCCAATGGACCTGGTTCTAAAAGGCATTCACAGTTTATTCAGATAATAAGCAAGTATGCTAAAAGTCCAACCACAGCTTTGACATTTGTTTTGTCCAGTGACTTGGTTTTAAAGACATTAATGCCTTTGTGGAGAGAAACCTAGATTCAGTACTGGAGTACTGCCTTTCATCTGTATGTCTGGGATTGAGCTAGCTCTTACTTTTACTTACTTTATTTCCTGGCCTTTATTTCCTTACCTAGAGTGATGCTCAACTTACATAATGAAGGTAAAATACTAAGGATAGCATGGGATATCTTGTAAGGGCCCAGCTAAAGATAATATATATGACCAGCTATGTTTTATTAGCAAACACGGTATAGAGAGCGTTTGACCAAAATTGTCTGGTGGCAGTTTTTGTCTTACCTTACAGTTCAGCTGGCTATTACTAGTGGTGTGGCTTTCCACCACTGCCTTTTGACTGTTACCCCAAACAAACAAGAATGCTGAGGGAGAAGGCTGGGAATTATTGATCAGCACATACAAATCGTAAGTAATCAGTTCCATTTGATGGACACTGTATGTGCTCTGTTTTATAGCTAAGGGCCTAATTATGACCCAGTGTCTCAGTTAGGAATGTATTTTAGCTGCAGAACAAAAACCAAAACGAAATAGTAAAGAAGCCCTAGTAGCATATTTAGTTGAAGTTTTGTGCAATCATTGAGAAGCATCATATGGGCAGACGTTTCACTTCTTTGGGCTTTGCCTTCTTCTTCCTGTTGGCTTTGGGACTGGTGTCTCACGGTTGTTGCCTTAGGATTAGCAGATGACTGCTGCAGCTCCAGCATTTATTCATGCTTTTCAGACAGAGTAGTGGCCAAGGTCTCAGTGTTCTGAAGTTTTCTGTTTTTATTCCAAGAGTACTGTTGTCTATGGCAGCTGTCTGATTATACTGTGTGGGCAAGAAGTCAGTCAGTCATACTCCCATCCTTAGTCCATTTTCTGGCTAGAGTAATGGGATTTCAGTTATGAATTTGGTCAAAGATGATAGCTGGGAACTTATCTCAGGGTTGTCACCTTCTTCCTGAACTCACAGGCAGTGGCTCTTAGGAAAAGATTCTTCCACATTCCAAACACCTTGGGAGAGATTGGGTTGGACTTAAAATGAAGGACTCTTTAATTAAAAATGCAAAGATGTAAGGAAGTGACTGAGCAGTGTTCTCATGTGTAAAATGTGGAGAAAGCAGCATCAATCTGAGAGGTTTAGCAGCTTCCGGCCCAGTCCCTGGCTGATAGTAGCTTCTCAGTACACGTTGGTTGCGTGCTGAGAGACGTCGGCCAAGCTCACGCTAAAACTCTCACTATCTTCAACAAGCAATATGGACGTGATAATGATGAGGTAATTCTTGTAAAGCAGTCACTGTAGCTTCAACGTCGCCTGTCAGTTCCATCCTTGAAGAACCTCTCTCACACCCCTCCGCTGCCTCTGGCTTGGATGTGGGCAGAAGCACTGCAGCCACTCCTGATTACACGGCTGGCCACTGGGCCCCCACCCCAAGGAGGGCCTCGCAGTCGGGTATCCCCTGCCCTCAGCTCCTCTGCAGCTCCACACAGCCTGACAGTGAAGGCTGCCGAGCAGTCCGTGCAGGTTTGCTATGACAGAACTCTCTCCTGCGTCTCCAGGCCTATAGCCTTCTCTTACCCCCAGCTGTAGCCACACTCCTCTGAGAGCTTCCAGACACTACAGGACTCTCCATGGTGCCTGTTCTGTCGGAGCCTATGGTTCCACTGAGCTCTTGGTTCCAGTGATAGCCAATTACATTCTGGAGTCACTCTGGACGCCTCTCTGTATCTAACACTCCACAGCCAGGCCATTAGGAAATCACATGTGTACTGCTTTCCAAATATGTCCAGAATGTGAACTCTGCTCATGGGCTACAGTGGGCCCCACCCGTCCCTGTCTCTCACGTAACCCAAGTCTCCTTGGCCCGCTCCTGCTCCTTTTCCACTGTCTGCTCCAATGTCTCTTTCCCCATGTGCCCAACTTGCCTGACTCTGACTGTATCATTTAAAATGGCCAAGCTGCCCCTGCCCCCACACTCCTGATTGCCTTACCCCACTCGGCATGGCCTCCTTCTCCTGAGCTTGCCACCTGATAGCATCCTGTATATCTATGTCTCGATTCTGCTTGCTGGCTATTGCCTATCTCCTTGCTCCCTACCTCGGAGACTATCAGCTTCTCCATGTTAGGAATCCCTGTGTGGATTAATTAGAGGATTATGGGGGATGCGGAATCAGGTCATCCTGATTACTTCTTCATTTAGCACACTCTTCTGTGTTGCTGATGACATGTCAGACATTGACCCAAACACCTTCCATATGTAGCTTATTCAATCCTAATAGCAAATCCAGAAGGAAAGTTCTATTATTACTCCCACTCTACAGATGAGGAAACCAAGGAGTAGGGAGTAAAACGACTTGCCAGGACACTCACTTGGCCAGTGGCACAGCCAGGATGTGCTAACAGGCATTCTGGGACCTGAGTTACTGTTCTTAACTCTTGCACTTGGCAATCATTTGTCTATGCCAAATGGATGAATGAATGAATGCTTTCAGACAGGACCCCATTCAAAACTTTTAACTCACTGTTCCCTATATTCCTATTCTAGAGGAGCTGACTTCTCTACCTCAGTGCTTACTAGGTCTTTCACAATGTTCCCCTTCACTGCAACCTTGTAGAATAAGATGAGAGTGAGGACCTGGCTCAGGAATTGGCCCACCAGAGGATGCCCTCCAAGATTGGCTGGCCCAAATATCATTGAAAAATAAAATAGTCGGCCAGCGCCATGGCTCACTAGGTTAATCCTCCGCCTGCGGCACCAGCATCCAGGGTTCTAGTCCCGGTCAGGGCGCCAGGTACTAATACCGGTTGCTCCTCTTCCAGTCCAGCTCTCTGCTGTGGCCCGGGAGGGCAGCAGAGGATGGCCCAAGTGCTTGGGTCCCTGCACCCACATGGGAGATCGGGAGGAAGCACCTGGCTCCTGGCTTCAGATAGGCGCAGCGCCAGCTGTAGAGGCCATTGGGGAGTGAACCAATGGAAGGAAAACCTTTCTCTCTGTCTCTCTCTCTCTCACTGTCTGTATCTCTCTCTCTCTCTCTCTCTCTATCTCTCTCTCTCTTTCACTGTCTAACTCTGCCTGTAAAAAAAAGGAAAAGAAAAAGAAAAAGAAAATAGTCATGAATTGTTTATACTGTGAATTTCATAGAGTCTATGGGATTCAGGATACTACAAAATTGAGGTTAGCTATTTGGAAAGACTGAGTTTTATTGATAGTCCAGGAGACTTATTTTCTGGAGTGGACACTTAGTCTAACAGTTAAAGTTCCCACATGAGGTACCTTGGTTTAATTCCAGACTCTGGCTCCTGATCCAACTTCTTACCAATGCCAACCCTGGGAGGCAGTAGGAATGGTTAAGATAGTTGAGTTCCTGTCACCCAGTTAGGAGACCAGTGTTGTTTTCTTGGCTCCTGTCTCTGGGTTGGTCCAGTCCCAAACTTTGTGGACATCTGGGTAGTGAACCAATGGACATGAATCCTCTCTTTCAAATAGATTTAAGAAGATGAGGAAGGGGCTGGCACTGTGGTATAGGGGATAAAACCGCCACCTGCAGTGCCAGCATACTATGTGGGTTCTGGTTCGAGTTCCAGCTGCTCCACTTCTAATCCAACTCCCTGCCAATGGAAAGGCAGTAGAAGTACTGCTTCCCCTGGGAAAGCAGCAGAAGATGGTCCAAGTGCGTGGGAGATCTGGAAGAAGCTCCTGGCTCCTGGCTTCAGATTGGCCCAGCTCCAGCCATTGTGGCCATATGGGGAGTGTACCAGAGGGTGGAAGACCTCTCTCTCTCTCTCTCTCAGCCTCTGCCTGTCGCTCCCCCTCTTCGTGGAGGAACAACACTAAGCCCTGCCTAGGCTTCATATCCGAGTCACGGCACCATTATGTCGCTCCCCCTCTTCGTGGAGGAACGACACAGGACCCTGCGCTGTTCCTTCGTCTGCTCGGCCCTCCCCGGGTTTGCTGCTGGTTCTTCCCGCGTTGGCTACTATCCCTTCCACCTCCGTGGAAGGGCAGTTCCCCCTGGCCACATTCCCCACTTCCGCAGGGGAGCGGCACACCGCCGGCCGGCTCTCTGGGGGGCTGCACAGGTGTTCCCCTTAGATGTTCCCCTTAGATGTTCCTGGTGCATGCTGTCTCTCTCCTCCTTTATAGTCCTCCTCCGCCAATCCCAACTCGGCTGCCCACACGCCGAGTACGCTGCTCTCCTCCAATCAGGAGCAAGTCCTACAGTTTATTGGCTGAACTGGAGGCAGCTGTGTAGAAGCTGTTTTCTTCTCTCCCAGCGCCATATTGTGGGAGAGCAGATGCATAGAATAAGTCTTAATTCCAGTAACTTAGTCTAGTCCGAGTTGCTCCCCACACTGCCTTTCAAATATTTGGGAAAAAAAAAAACCTCTGAATTTAAAAAAAGATGAAGAAAATGCATTTCCTTGCCTGTCTCACAAATTTTTAGGCGGCATGTATCATTCCAGACATTACTTGTGTAATGGGGTTCTTATGCATAAAAATGATGAAATGGAAAAAAAAAGCACATTTCCTTACTTTTCTTATTATTATTGTGAGTCACTAGATTAGTTTCATATTTTGAAGCAACATAATCAGCAGGCCTAAACATGAATTACAACAGGTTCATTCACTTTTTCACATTCTCAGCCCTCTGGTAGGAGGTGCTATGCTGGGCACTATGAAACGTACACAGAGACCTAGGACATACTTTCTATGGACAGTGGTTGGCCTTCTAATTAGAAAGGTAGAATTTCTAGGTATTAAAAATATGGAGGAAATTCAGGGAATAATATCAACAACAATATTAGCAGTCGCTATAATAATGGTTAACAGTTTGATACTTTTCTCATGCATTTCCATTTAGTTTTCATAGTGATCCAGTAATGATCTTATTAATGTTCTCATTTTATACATACAGATGGGATTGTACAGACTTACGTAATGTACCTAGTCACACAACTGGTGCCTGAACTGGGAACTGACCCCAGATTTTTTGGACACGAGAGTATTTGTTCTAAGATTAAATATAACAATGAAAAATCCAGGAGTTGGGAGAGGGAGTATTGCTGGGCCATGTAATATGTGTCTAACCTAGACCACAAGAATAATTATTAAGAAGAATAACAGTAATAGGTTGATAGTATTGTTATTAATTATTAATTGTTTTTTCATGCTAATCACATTTGAAATTGTGAACCAACACTTCTTACCTATGTAAAGAAAAAGCATTTGCTGTCATGGCTAGAGATTATTCTTACAAAAACCTTTTTATCTTTTTCCCTCTAGTTTTCTTCTCTCCTCCTCTTTTGCTGTCTTATATTGATGCATCGTACTTCCATATCAGATCAAAAGCATATGGGATTTTGAACTTATTGACACTGTTCTGTTAAAAATTACATTTAGAAGCACGTTAAAAGGTCACCTCTCTGGTTACTTATTTCTTGACACTTTGCTAGCACAGACTGTAGCCTTGGTTCATTAGTCAAGGATATTAACAGCCAGGGTTCGGCTTTCTGAGGTCACGTGGTACAGTCTGGGCCCACACATATTTCTAAAGCTTGTTAGAGTCTTTATTCTTTAAGAATTTCCCATTAATCTCTGCCCAAGAAGAGCAATAATAGGTTAGTTAGTCATCAGATACAAATCAGAATCATTTCCACAAGTACCTTTAATAGCACTCATTAGTTCTATGCTTATGTTTTAAGGGAAATGAAAATGGGGGAGGAAAGGCCCCCCTACAATGCAGAACCTTTTCCTTCTTCAGGAGCATCTCATTTTGGAATCACTGAAATTAAGACACGGAGAAGGTGCCAAATCAAATGCAGAAAATGCGCTTTCCTGTGGAAATGAGGGCTCCTACATCCTGACTTCTTTTTCTTCAGATAGAGGCATCATCTTTGATCATTATCAGATTTTACAACTCATTGTTCCCTACCAGTCTACACAGTGAGAGGATCATGTAAATGGACAGGCAAACACTTGGATTATAGAAGGCACCCAATATTAATAACAGCAATAAAAAAATGTTTACCTAACTTGGTTGGATTGTGTGTATAGAAAGGATGTGTGTGTATGTGTGTGTGTGTGTGTGTGTTCCTCCCTCTCACTCAGAAAGGAAATATCAGAAGATCAGGAAATGCATTATGCGATTTTTGTATGCAATATTAGTCCATTTCTTGGCGGAGACCCAAATCTATTGTGGCGAGAAAGTAATAGATGAACTAACTAGGGACTCAGACTTACTGGCTAGTGTCCAAGAAACATTAAAAAATTGAGTACTGAACATAACAAGTAGGATGGCGCATGCAAATTTAGATGTCTTATTGAAAACAGCACATTTATTAATATATTAGACTTGTAGACGTGAGGGTGTTTTAATACCTACTCAGAAATTACTCATGGGTTGGCTTCACAGAAATATCCCTAGCAGAAGTGTGAGCCTACAGAAACAGTGGCGGGCAGCGAGGATCATGGCTGGACTGCTCAACATAAGGTCAGGATGTCTGTACTTAACAAGATTCTGTGGTACACTTTACAGTTTGTTACAAGGGGAGATCTCAGTTCAGTGTTTTTACCACAATAAAATAAAATGAGAAAAAATGGAAATAGGTAAAACATGCTATTGTCATTGTCAAGGCATCATCTTTCTTGTGAATTCACATAACATGAATTTCTTGAATGCTGATTATGCTTCAGGCTCTATTCTAAAATACCAGATAAATTCAAAAGATTAAAAATAGGGGCCGGTGCTGTGGCCTACCTGGTAAAGCCACTGACTGCTGAGACTGGCATCCTAAATGGGTGCCGGTTCTTGTCCCAGCTTCTCACTACTGCTAATGGCCTGGGAAAAGCAGCAGAAGATAGCCCAAGTACTAGGGCCCCTGCCACCTGCATGGGAGATCTGGAAGAAGCTCCTGGCTCCTGGCTTCAGCATGACCCAGCCCTGGCTATTGTGGCCATCTAGGGAGTGAACCAGTGGATGGAAGATCTCCCTCTCTCTGTCTCTCCCTCTCTCTCTGTAAATATGACTTTAAAATAAATAAATAAGTCTTTAAAAACAAACAAAAGGATTAAAAATATTATATAGGAACCTTGTTTTTGTCAGATGTATTAAAATTGAATTTATACACAGCAAAATATAAACTCATTACCTGTACTGTTTGATGAATTTTGGCAAACCTATGCAGACAAATAATTAAAATCAATATACAGACATTTCCATGATCTCTGAAAGTTCCCTACTAATTCTTTGTGGGCAGTGCCTTCCTCAGATCCCAAGGTCCAAGCAACCACTGGTCTTGTTTTCATCCCTGGAGTTTTGCCTTTTATAAATGTCATATAAGTGGAATAATAATTTTTATAAGATTTTGTGTCTGTTTTAGATGCAAAATTTTGTTTGGGTTCATCCTGTTGTTTTATGGGTGAGTAACTGTCATGTTTTTATTGCTGAGTAGTATTCCATTTGTTCATACTTAACCAAGTGATAGACTTTTGAATTTTTTCCAGTTTTTATGATTATGGATGCAACTACTACCAGTATTTGTGTATAGTCTTGTCCACCGTATGGACATTCATTTTCATTTTTTCTGGGACAATACCTGGGAGTATGATCACTGGGCCATATGGAAAGTGTATGTTTGACTTTCTAACAAACTGCCACATAGTTTTCAAGATCATTGCACTGTTTCCTTTATCACTACAATCTCTGAGATTTTTGGTGGATCCACATCCATGCTAGCACTTCACATTGTCAATCCTTTTTTTTTTAACATTTTATTTATATAAAAGGAACAGATTTAATGTAGTTCACGGATATAATTCAGAGAATGCAGTGATACTGCCCTTTCTCCCTCCCTCTTTTGCTTTCTCTTTCTCCCCTTTTTTTTTTTAATTTTCGAGATGACATTTTTAAAATTACTTTATAGTCAAAGGCTTAATGCTCCACTAAACAAAGAGTTTGCCAAGTGAAGTAAACAAAATTGATATATGTCAATCATTTTAATTTAAGACACTCTGATAAATGTGTAGTGGTTTTTTGTATGGTTGGTTGTTCTTTGCATTTTCACTAGGCACTAACGATGCCGAGCATCTCTGCATAGCTTATTTGCCATCTCTGTCTCTCCTTTAGTGAAGTGCTTAGTCTAACTTATTAACCAAGTTCCCTATTGAACTTTTGTCTCCTTAAGGAGTTACTTTGTGAATGTAAATATACAATTTCCCTATCTGATAAATGGAGATAATGCCTACTTCACTATTTTTTGTGAAGGTATATGAAATATAAAGTGCAAAAAAATGTAGAGCATGTTTAGGTGTTCATAAATAAATGATTCCTCATTACTATTATTGTAAGACGCAATTCCTACCCTGAAGTGCTTGCCATCTAGTGAACAGCAGTATCTTCTACTTTCTCCCAGGTAAATTCCCCTCCTATCCCATTCATCTTATTCTCTGAGTCTCAACTAACCTTTGAAAAGACACTAAATGAGCTGGTGCACGGCTCACTAGGCTAATCCTCCGCCTTGCTGCGCCGGCATACCGGTTCTAGTCCCGGTCGGGGCGCCGGATTCTGTCCCGGTTGCCCCTCTTCCAGGCCAGCTCTCTGCTGTGGCCCGGGAGTGCAGTGGAGGATGGCCCAAGTGCTTGGGCCCTGCACCTGTATGAGAGACCAGGGTAAGTACCTGGCTCCTGGCTTGTGATCAGTGCGGTGCGCTGGCCGCAGCACGCCAGCCACGGCGGCCATTGGAGGGTGAACCAACGGCAAAGGAAGACCTTTCTCTCTGTCTCTCTCTCTCACTGTCCACTCTGCCTGTCAAAAAAAAAAGGCACTAAATGATGACTAACACATTACACAGAATAGATAACCTGATAATCCCTCCAGGACAACCCTCCTTTTTTGCTTATTTTTTCTTGAGACAGAGAGAGAGAGAGAGAGAGAGAGAGAGAGAGCATGAGGGTCACCTTTGGCTAGTTTATCCCCTGAATGCCTGCAATGGCCAGTGTTTAGCCAGGGCCAGACAAAGGAGCCAGGAAAAAAAGCAAAAACAAACAAACAAACAAAAAACCCTCCAGGTCTCCTATGTGGGTGGCAGGAGCCCACTTACTGAAATCATCACCCTTGCTTCCCAGTTTCTGCATAGGTGGAAATCTGGAGTCAGGTGCTGGAGCCAGGAATTGAACTAGGCACAACAGCATAGAATATGGGCATCTCTAGGCTACACACTTGCTCCTTCATTATTTAAAGACAGAAACTCGATCTAAAATGCAGAGAACCATGTGTCTTGTGAAGTGTAGCCTGGTGGAGTTAGTTCATTGTGAGATGACTTTGACTGTTAGTTGGCTCTTTTTTTGCTCGGCTTACAGCAATGGAGAAACAATGCATTTGGGGACCCTATTCTCAGAAGGCCAACTCAAGGGCTTTCCTAAGACTGTTGCAGAGAGTCATGAAGGCCCGAGGAAAGGGAGCTTTATTTGTTTGAAAGTTAAGATAATTGAATGAAAAGGGAAGCCTTGGTGGCCAATAAACTGCTGAAAACAAAAGTGCTGTCTACCAGGAGTGATTAGGGAACGCAAATTATAACAGTACAATACAATTTTACTTTTAGGTAAAAACTGACGTCTGAAGACACCAAGGGATCTTGATGACGTTAGAAAGGAAAATTTCTATACCTTATTGATGGAAGCACTGAATGGTTTAAACCATTTTGGAGAAAAATTTGGCAGTGATGAAAAACACTGAATATTTTCATTTCCTACCCATATTGTTCAAGTGTGCTTATTGAAGCATTAGGAGCCATGAAAGGCATGGCTAATTAATATTTTTATAAACAACTTCTCATCTCTGATTAGACGGTTGGTATTTCCTTTTTCTAGCAGTTTCTACCATGGTCCTATTTAGAACAAGTTTTCATGCCTATCACGTGTTGGGAGCATTAGAGTCACCTAGAAAGGTTTCTAGGAACTATGCAAATTCATTGTTGTGTGCAAGACAGTCTGCGTTCCATGGGAAACTGTTAAAGAGAGTCTACAAGAAGTCTTTAAGGAGCAAATTGGGAAATTTAGATAATTTCTTCTTGAAGTACTTAATATCTGGTAATATGAGTACTTGAAATATCTTTGAAATGCCAGCTGGGAAAGAAAAGATCACATCTTCTAGAGTATAACCTTGATTCACTACAGCCATCACATAACGAATTCGCACCCTCTGGTTCCCTTTCAGACACAGGAAAGTCATCACACCATAATTCATACTAAGTACTATTCAAAAGTAAATCCATATACTTTCAGAAACACCCTCTATACTTTCCACATTTCTATATGGAGTATTAGATAATGACTGTTGGCATTTAGACATTTATAGTAAATTTGAGGTCTAAAAAATTACTGTGAATGAAAATATTTGGTTTTCTTCAATATGTTAATCAAGCAGAAAAACAAAAGTTGAGAATAGCATGACTAGAAACAATAAATTCTTAATTTGGAGGAGTCCAGTATTAGTTATCAAGAAAATGTATCTATCTCATACATATCCATTTAGCACAGCTTCTAAAATACAGACAATGTGCACCAACAGCAAGATGATTAAACCAATATATTCATACACTGCTAGAACTAGAATAGACTGTGAAATATTATTGCCAAGAAGAAAATGTGTGTGTTATTCCACCAAATGATTCTACTTGTATGGCAAAAAAGGACAAGCTATAGTCTTCAAAGATGTTTATTATAATTTTATATTAAACAACAAAATGCTTCAAAGAATATGATAATAAAACATTGATTAAATTATTGAGCTCATCTAATTACTGAATATTATGCAGCTGCTCTTCAATACTATAAACCAAAAACAATATATCAACAAAAATGAATGGCATAATATATGTAAAAATGCTCTTTCTATACTATGATTATAATTATCCCAAATTTATGAATTCATGTGGACAAGAATTTGAAGAAAGATGGTAAATAGTGATTTATTTTTGTGTATGTTTCAGGATCATGGATAAAATTATTCCTTTCTTTTGTTTTCACATTTTATTACTTTACTTTTTTCTATTTAAAAAGAACCTTAAGTACAACACCCTATTCTTTGAGTACATTGATTTATACAGCCACACATCATCCTGTACACACAATGGCCAACACTGATGTGAATTTTTTTGCAGATATTTAGAGCAAAATGAATCCACATTCCTTGCAAAGTGGCCAAGATTTTCTTTTATAAATCACATCATTTTTTAAAAGAAAGAATCTTTCCCTTTGGGCTCCAGCAGGTGGGATCACCTACTTAAGATATATCGGGCCTAACTTATTCCCTATTCAGTTTAGCTTTCCCTGAGCTTGTGTATTCTGAACAGTCTTAAAAACTATATAAATAAAAATCGGAAAAGGTGGACTTCTGAGCAGGAAGGGTTTTCTTAAGCTCTCGTGGCTCTAATTGTTACATGCAGATTGTTCAATAAATAACGCTGGCCATAAAAAGAAAAGATATTAATTAAGAAAAGGATTTAGGCTGACTCAGTCTCATACATGAGACAAAAGGTTAAGTAAATGCCAAGGCCGCTGTGCCTCTTCAAACAATGAATATTAGTTTTAGAATCATTAATGTCTGCTTAGAAAACTGAGTCATATTGGAGACTCGTATGCCAAAGTAACCAAGGCCAGAGCTGTTTCTTTTCAATCTGAAATGAAATCATTCTCCAACCAAGGACTAAATGTATGCGGTTAAGCATTAGGTAAGGCAACAGGGACTGACACTTTGAGTGCGTGGCCAAATTGAGATCATGTTTTTTCCTAGAGCACAAGAACTTGCACAGTTAAAGTGGATCAGCAGAGTCCAATCATCCTGACAGAGGACAAGCATGCTAAACGGTTGTGGGAAAGCTGCTCAGGTCTCTGAGGTGGTGACCCAGAGAGCAAGCCAGTGTGGGACAGGACCCAGGCAGGGCTCTGAGTCCTCTGCCCATGGCCAGGGTTCCTCTAGGAGTAAATGAATCAGACCTCCCAGTTAGTGGATTGAGCCCATGATCCTTTCCATATCAGCCTGGGATCCTCTAAGTCAAGCTTTCTTTTGTAACACATCTTTTCCCTAGGGTTGTTCTCTGATCACTTTCTGTCTGCTTGCCAGGGAGGTGCTCTGCTGAGGTGGAGGTGAGCAAGAAGAACTTTTGTTGTCATGTTGGTAAAGTTAACAAATCTAATTTATATCTCTTCTATATTTATTCAGTTTTCCAAATGCCTTGTAGGATTCCAACACCTTCATCAATCCAAAATAAGCCTTTTAATATGGATAGTTCCCAAACACGAGCACAAAAGGGTTCATGTTTACACATCTGAAGGAGTGAAGCATATATTTAAGTTGAAATTTCAAGGGTTGTTTTGGTGACAATTTGTTTTATAATTATCTCTGATGTTAAATTTGTATGGAAGACATATTTAATGTGTAATTCTAAAAATCCTCTTAAATCCCTACCGTGGTATTAAAAATCACTGGAATTCAACAATGCATTCTGCTTCAACTGTTGTTTCACTGGGTGTCTGTATAAGTGTATTCTCTCACAAGATGATTCAGTCCATCCCATCTAACACGTTCATTTTATGATACTGGCATATAAAGTCAGGTTTTTGTTTAACTTGAACCCATTTGTGGTTAAAGTGGTTCTGAGGTCGCTGGAGTTTGAAGAATTCCTAAAATGGAGCAAGGAAAGAGAAGAAAAGTGACAAGAGAAGAGAAGGAGGAGTGCGGGCCAAGTGTCACCCTCTACCTGCTCCATCCGCCCAGGGCAGTGAGAAATTCCGTCAGGTCCTATGCTAGTTTTCTTCTTTGAAAATGAGGTAATATGATCAGCCTCCACTCTGCCCTGTAGTGCTGTTCTTAAGTCACAGGAATATCTTGACAGAGTAAAGAAAACGTATGGAGAAACAAATCACCAATGAAAGTCAGTTAGTAGAGATAAAATAATGTACTATGAGATGGTTTAAATATCTTTAAAATGCAATAAAATTTCAGAGCACTGTTAATTTTTTATTCTCAAAATGGCTCATCATGAATTTGATAGACTATTTCTTTTTCATATCATAAGGCCCTTACTGAATGCTTGCTTCAATTACTATGATTCTAATTAGTAGATGTTAATACACATACATGAGGAAACTTCAGAAAGTTCTTGGAAAAATGGAAGTCAAAGATAAAGTTGGCATAGTGGGTAAGGTGCCACCTGGGATGACAGCATCCCATATGGGAGTCCTTGAGCTCAAGCCCTGGCTTACCTCTCCACTCCAGCTTCCTGCTAAGCTGCAGCCTGGGAGGCATCAGGGATGGCTTCAGTACTTGTGTCACTGCTACCATGTGGAAGACCTGGATGGAATTCCTAGCTCCTGGGTTTGCCTGGCCCAATCCTGGCTGTAACAGGCATTTGCTAAGTGAATCAATGGATGGGAGATTTCTTTCTGTCTCTTTCTATCTCTTTGATTATCTCTTACTCTGTCTTCCTGTCTTTCTAAAAAAGGATGAGTTTGTTTTGGTGCAAAAGCACTTTGAAATCTATGCATAGTTTTTTATAATATATATTATTAATGAAGTTACTGACAATCCCTCATATATATAGTATGTAGGTAATTCAGAGATATATTTATAAGATTATATATAAGTATATATGAATTATGGATATATAATACATATATACTTTAGATATGTGGGTTTATGCATGTATAAATATATAAAGAAATATATTTAAATGCATATAAATATATACTATATATAATATTTCATTTATAAGTATATAACTATATAATATATGTAAATTCCTGTATATATATATATGTATGTATGGAAAGCCACAAATTCAATTCTCTGGAGATACAGAAGACATTAAGTTCAGCCAATTTGAACCTGTGAGATTTAGGAGAGGAATGAGGGAATGAGCTGGAGGAGACGTCTCCCCTGGCTATTTCTGCAGGGAGATAAGGCCCTGAATTCAAGAGGCTCTTCTATGGTGATGTTTCTTGTGTGGAGAGGCCTGTGAGGTGACAACAGTGGGAGTAGTAATTCCTTAATTCCCAGTCACTCTTCCAGTGGCAGTCTTTGGAGGCCCCAGGAGATTCTTGGGATATTTCTAACAACTCAGTTTACTACTTGAGTTTCAATTCTTCTATCAACTTTTAAGCACTGAATATTCAGTATGGAACTTTTTCTCCTTAAAATATTCTGAATGTTTCCTATGTCCTACCTGAAAACTGATATGAATTCAAATACAGACAGCTATAGTGTTCATGGATTCATTTGTAGCATAGCAATCATATATTATTGTGTGTCATACTTAACTATCCTTGGGCTACATACGTTTTCATGCTCTTCTATGCCATAAGTGCCTCAGTTCTTCATAGCATATGGCACAGCACCAAATATACAATAATAAAGCCACAAAAGAAATGGTTAAATGACTGCATTCAGTAATGTAGGGTCCCAAGCAACATACCCAAACACTTATGATTCTATTCTTCAAACAACCATTAGAAAGGGAAAGCAAAAATTCTACCACATCACACTATTTCCAATTTTCCAATATGTTCCTTATGAACTTGCTTTAGTGTCAAGATTAGGGATGGAGCAGAGGGAGGTGAAAGCTTGGCTGAGTGTGTGTTTATGGATTTCCATTGTCCCTGAGATCCCTTGTCCTGTGCTGGTGGAGACTCCTTTATGATGATATAGAATAGGTACACTAGACTCAAGACTTGAATTTTGATAATAGTAGCAATCAATGGAGTATTAAAATGATGCCAATGGATTTTACTGTTGTTGGCTATTTACGCAAGTCTCGTTGTAATTTCTGTAATTAATATATTTGTATTTGTAATTAAAACATAAACCAGAACTAATAAGCTTGAGTTTTATAAGCTGCTTCTCCCCACAGCCACGGGGATTTTAAGATGTTTTAGCTAGTTTATGATGCAGTGATGATCCTCTTTAGGCTCCAACTCACAAATATTGAGTGCACTTTTGTTTGTTTTCTAATTTACTCAATTTGTAAATTATTCTGGTCTTAGCCATCATGAATTAGAAAAGAAAGAAGCAAAACATCTTTGCTGTTACTAATTTTCTTCCCACTGGATTACAACATTTCTAGTCCATCCCAAGTACTTGCCTAAGAAGTGCAAGACCAAAGCAATGAGAGTTGGGAACAATCTGTGCAGTAATTCATATTGGAGACCAGTAGACAAGAAACGTGAAGGTGTAGAAAGAGGCCACACCTTAGTCTTATAAAGCTTTTTCAAAATGCATGCCCAACAAATGTTTTGAGACCCCCTCCATTTCTCTTCTTCCCAGGCATTTCCACTCTGCCCAAGTCCACATATCTGCGTATTCATCAGAGATAAGCAGCTACTTGGAAAAGATATGCTTGTTTTTTCTCCAAATGGCCAAATTTGTGTCAGTGACTGCACTGGAGGCAGAAGATGTGTATGTATTAAGTGCTTTGTGCACTTGTTGATTTGGGATTTTGTTGACATCGTTACCTAACCAGGCACTCCTCTAGTTCAAACATAATTTCTTGGCCTGTCCATTAGCATGGGCAGCACTGAAATTCATTCTCCCTTCAGTTAATCTAAAAGCTGCATATTTGTAATTAAGAATAAAAAAAAATTCTAATGGAGGCAGCAATTTCCTCTTAACTCTTCTTTGTCTCAGAAGGAGGCTGAGCCCACCAAAGAGAAACCAGATGTTTTTAACCAAGGGCGGCGAGTCCCCATCCTACAGGCAAATGAAATGCACGTTTTATTTGTTTGCTTATTCTTTCACTTTCTGTGCGCTAACCAGGAGCATTATTAAGACGAAATGTAGTCCTGGCCTTCAATGCTCATAGTCTCTTGAGGGCAGCAGACAGCTCAACCGCATTCCCCTGCTCAGTGGTGCCTCCCACCACAGAGGCCTCCCCTCTGAGGACACCGAACAGGGGGCAAACCAAAGAGGAGCCCAGGCGGCATTCTCAGCAGATAACATGTGTTGTGGTGGCAGTGGAGGACAAGCTGATGTCATTATCTTCCTTTTAGAAGGAAAAAAAAAAATCCCTGAGATGCAAAAAGGAAAAAAAAGAAAAAAAAAAAAAAACTGGAAGCAAACTTTTCCAGAGCCATCGTACTGAGCTGAGATCAGAACTGCTTCTGAAGGCACAGTGACTCAGCCCGACAAAATAGATGTGCTGTTCCAACATCGCTTGGCAAAAAGCCCTCCTTGCCATGGGTGGAAAAGATGCTACATTTTATTTCATATTCAAAATATGCTATATAATCCAGCTGAAGTTCACTGAAACTGTTTCCTACTTTATTCCATACCCTTTGCAGACACATGAAAGTAAACAATGGGGCAATGTACCATGGTTTTCCATTTGGTGTTGCCTTTACAAAAGCAGCTTTGCCTCTCGACTATCATTTCGTGTTAAAGTGGCTCCCGTTTCTCTGATGCAGAAACAAAGAGCCGGAATCAACCGCAAGCTTTTCTTTCCCCTCTCACTCTTATGTAATCGCAACCTTAAGGTCTGCCCCATTCTTTGAGGGTCATACATCCCATATCTTATTTTCTATCGCACATCAATCTGTCATTTGTATCACAATGCCCTGATATTTCCAATGGTATCTCATCTGTCCATCTATCCTGAAGCTCTCCTGATGAACGAATCTCTGATTTGTTTTACATTTTTCATGCAACAGTTAACCTATCCACTGTAGGCCCGAAGTCCTAAAGTCTCTCTTCTGCCTAAAAGAAAAAAAAAAAAAAAAAACTTAGCATGTCCACCACACCCTTTCCAAATTCCGGCTCACTGGCCCCCTTCTCAGTCCTTGCCCAGGCAAGTCATTCACTCATTCTTGCCCAAACTCACCCGAGGCTCTCACGTTTTCATTTTCACTTGCATCATTGGCCTCCCCTGACTCGCCTTCCTCTTTACATCTGCCTTTCTAAATACCACCCTTTGACAGTCTCTTGAAATCTTTCTTTTTTTAAGATTTATTTCTTTATTTGAAAGGCTGTGTGTGTGTGAGAGAGAGAGAGAGAGGGAGAGAGGGAGAGGGAGAGAGAGAGGGAGAGGTGGAGGGAGAGGGAGAGAGAGAGAGATCTTCCATCCACTGATTCACACCCCATATGCCTGCATCAAGGGTTAGGCCATGCCAAAGCCAGGAGCTTGGAACTTGACTTAGGCTTCCATATGGACGGCAGGGGACCAAATACTTGGGCCATCTTTGCCTTCCCAGGCATATATGCAGGAATCTCCATTAGAAGTGAACAGCTGGAATTTGAACCTGCACTCCAATATGGGTGCTTAATCCTCTGAACCACAACACCCACCCACTGAAATCTTTCTTCAGTTTTTTCTTCTTAGAATTAAAAGATATGTTTATTTTGGTGTAAAATATCTGAAATCCACACAATTTTTTAAAGCTTTCTTGATTACTGTAGTGAATCACATTTTCCTTCTATTCTGAGCTTTCAAAGACCTTATAAACTAAATTTGGATCTCACTGTAACAGAGCTGGTCAGGAAACACTATCTCTTCATATCTGTGCATCAAAATATTTCCAAATATTTATTAGGGCCCAACACATGCCAGTCAGTGCAAGAAATACTTTGCTTACTCTCTTAATAAAGTCTTGTAAAAACCTCAAGAGTCAGCATCCTAATTTCAGATGAGCCAACTGAGGATCAGAAAGGATGAATCCCTGAAGGACCCAAAGCTACACACCTAGTGAGCATCCAGCTGGACTGGGGCTCAGGTGGCAGGTCTCCTTTGCGATGTTATTCTGTGAACACTGTGATACAGAGGACTGGGCCTGGGGCCTCTTCAGAATTCATCAGTGTTATCACAGTGCAAATCAACGGATGTGTATTAATTGATGGTTTGTTTTGTAGGAATCCTGGAACTTGTATTTTAAATGAGAAAATAACAATGGAGTTTAAACCAATCGCTGGCTCTAAAGGCCCACCAATAGATCCTGCAGAAGACTAAATGCACACGTGTTCTTATTTCTCAAGGAAGCTGCACAAAAGCAGACTTGTTCATGGCAGGAAAAGGAAGATCTTAGAAACCACAGCCACCAGTGAGCAAGCAGAGCTCAATATGGCCTGCTCCTCCCTACCCTCACCAGTTGACTGGGGGTCAGGGTACGGGGACACATCTTCCAGTTTATGTTTTGACATTGGAAATGAAGATGGACACACCAAGACTGTAGATTTAAATCCATCTGCCCTTTGAGATTTAGTTCTCTACAAAAATTTTCCACCATGTTGCTCCAACATAATTAGGCACTCCCAGGTGGCCCTAATGTGAAGTGGTGACCTGTTCCTTACCCACTGTGCCAGAGGGAAGGAGTGGCAGATCCGGCTCGAGACAAGGTTCCTTTGGATGTAGAAAAGTCTTCATTATAACTGGGTTAGAAACAGGAGAGTTGAGCATCTGAGATTCCGCAAAACACTGAAGAGAGACATGACTTGCTTTAAGTTCAAAAAGTTCATGTCTGCACAGCCAGTGATTAAGGAAACTTTTCATAAACCTCAGAGGTTCTGTGAAGATTCTGGCTACTAAGAATGTCAGTCTCAGTGATGAAAGATAACTTGGAGACGGGTTAAAGAATAATGTTTGCATCTTCAGTCTTCACTGTGTGGGATCAAGAAGCTGTACCCCACTAGAGTTAGCTAATATTATGCAAGCTTTGAAAAGAGAGATGTTTTTGTGAGTAGGATAACCTAGTGAGAATAAAAAGTCTGATTTGATGAAAAGCCTCTGGTAAAATTAGAACCTGCTTCTATGCTTATTCAAGGAAAATGGAAAGTAATGAAAATTAAAAGAGTAGCAGAGGAATCTTGCAAAAACCCTGACAAGATGGCAATCTAGAATTCAATAGAGTTGATTTTGTCTTTCTCTATGGTTTCATCAGGTTTTTTTATCCCCTTCCTTCCCATTTCTTTTTCTTTCTGTCTCTCTCAAATGGTGACACATGCCTTCTTTCTTAGTAAATTTATTATACTCATAAAATAAACATCTTCAAAGAGAGTATCTAAAGAGACTCTTACTCTGAACCGTGGACTGACTAGGCACATTAGCAATTCATCACCAGTCACCTGATGTAAACTTAATTCAAGGTGCGGAGTAAGGGACCACAGAGAGGGGGAGTGGCGATTTCAGATGAGCTTCAAGGATCCAGCCTGGCAGATGGTACTGTCCTACGGTGTCGTGATTTGAAAATTGCTTATTCTATGAAGAACCAGGAATAGAACTTGGAATGAGGTTTAGAGAAACCGACAAGTTTAACACAGGGGGCCAGAGAGAGGCTGAATCCAGGATGCAAGGTAAGACTGAATTGTGTTACCCATGAAGGACAGAGGTAAGATCAAGGTAAGAGACATGGGATTAACCAATTTAAACTAGTCCAGCATTCCGTAGTTCATCAGCTCTAATAGGTGCCACACGCTGTGCACTCCAAGCTTCAGAGAGTCATGTAGATCAGGTGGACCAAACTAGTCTAAAACTGAAGTTACAGAAATAAGAATCAAGGGGCTGGCGCTGTGGCACAGTGGGTTAATGCCCTGGCCTGGGGCGCCGGCATCCCATATGGGCGCCGGTTCGAGACCTGGCTGCTCCACTTCCAATCCAGCTCTCTGCTATGGCCTGGGGAAGCAGCAGAACATGGCCCAAGACCTGGACCCCTGCACCCTCTTGGGAGACCTGGAAGAAGCTCCTGGCTCCTAGCTTTGGATTGGCGCAGCTCCGGCCATTGTGGCCAATTGGGGAGTGAACCATCGAATGGAAGACCTCTCTCTCTCTCTCTTTCTCTCTGTACCTCTCCTCTCTCTGTGTTACTCTGACTTTAAAATAAATAAATAAATATTAAAAAGTGAGCGACAAAAGTCTTCATCACAGAGCCCTCAGAAAAACACCATTAGGTTGTTGCAATCAACCTCACTACCTACCAATACACTACTGAGAAATAAAGTTTTATGCCTGGACAAGTTTGGAACAATCCAGGGGTCAGTTTGATGCTGGAAGTCAAGAATGTCCCAGGTCCCTGAGGACCCTTCCTTTTCCTGCTCAGTCTAGCATTTGGGAAAGAAAGAGAGTCCTATGAAAGACACAGACAACCAAGATTTCTTCACAGTACTGGTTTCAGGAGTAGTGACCTTTATAGACATGAGGTAGCTAGCACAATGCATGTGGGATGCTAAAGTCTGGAATCTCTCCAAAGTGGTAACATATGCCTGGAAATTTTTATTCTGCAGTTACTATCTGGCTGATGGTGGGTAAACCCCAGCCCGACTGAGCCTCGGTATCTACATCTGTACAATCTGTGTTATAATCTGCCTGTGGCTGTCCTTGGTCTGTCTGCTCTCAGAGCAGTTCCCTCTGAGTTCTGGGAGTTCTACTGTATCCCTTTTTCTTCCCATATGAGGGTGCCTCTCTATCTCCTGTTTGGCTTCTCAGCTCTTGCAAAACCTGTGCAAACAATTCAGTCTTTTAAATTCCTGGTATTGCCAATGTTCTGTTTCAAATCCTCCATATTACAAATATTTAGAGTGTTTCCTTTCTCCTGCTTGCACCCTGAGCAACACACCTTCCTCACAGTGTGTTGTAAGACATAGTGAGAGTTACATATGTGATGCTTTTATGTCAGTGCCTGGTGAGTAAGAGTGCTCATATATTTACTAAGTATGTACAGATGTAAAAAGATCTGCCTTATGGGTTTGTCAAGTCCCTATTTTAGGCTGCATCTCCAGTTCTTCTCCACTGGGCACATACTTTACATGCATTTGTTTGGTTACAATACGTACATGACATTGCATGTGATGGTAGATAATATTCATAAATTAGCTTTTTTGTAAAGAAAAAGGTTTATTTATTTTATTTGAAAGTCAGAGTTACACAGAGAAAGAAGGAGAGGCAGAGAGAGAGGTCTTCCATTCCACTGGTTCACTCCCCAGATGACCATAATGGCCAGAGCTGAGCTGAGCTGATCTGAAGCCAGGAGCCAGGAGCTTCTTCCTGGTTTCCCAGGTGGGTGCAGGGGCCCAAGGCTTAGGGCCATCTTCTACTGCTTTCTCAGGCCACAGAAGAAAGCTGGATTGGAAGTAGAGCAGCCAGGACTCGAACCAGCACCCATATGGGATGCCAGCACTGCAGGTGGCGGCTTTACCTGCTATGCTACAGCGCCGGCCCCGGATTAGCTTTTTATCACACTCCTGGCATGTTAGGAATAGCAGGTCCTGTAGGAATAGCCGGTCCTCATTAAATGCTTGCTGCTGAAAGAAACCATTAGAGTTGTGTGCAAGAGGCCTCTGTTTCCCAGGTGGTCGGTCTGAGGCTGGGCATTCCCTTCTTGAGCCTGTATGATGCTTTCTCTCACAGCACAAGGGGTTTGTGCATTAACCCATCCATGGCAGCTCTGAGAAACCATCACCGGCCAGGCTTTCTTGGCTACTGTGTTAGCATCTGTGGGTTTGCACTGGGAAGTGCATAGCCATTGTCACTTATAGGTATTTTCTCTCCTATGAGCTACAGTGCAGGCTTGTGACTAAAAGTGCAGTTACTATCTCTTTACTGCTCATTGTGTTGTTAAAGCTTAAAAGTGTGCAATAGGCCTCTCACTGTCATTTGTCGTCACGATAAACCCTTGTTCCTTAAGAACCAGGATGGTGAATTATGGTTACCCTTCTATATCATCTTCAGCATATTTCAGCTCACTACACCAGCGTCCTCATCTGTGAAATTAGCACAATAGCAACTTACTAAAAGGATCATTTTCACACTCATTAGAGTGTCCTGGCAGCTTTTTAAAATTCAAGAGACCCTGGGCAAGCATTTGATCTGCATTTCAGACTCCAGTTAAGATGCCCACAGCCTTAGTGGCCAGCACTGTGGCATAATGGGTACATCTGAGCTGGAATGCTAGCATCCCACGTGGGCTCCAGTCTGCTCCCAGCTGCTCTGCTTGAGTTGCAGCTCCTGGATAATTGCCTGGGAAAAGCAGCAGAAGATGGTCCAAGTGCTTGGGCCCCTGACACCCACATGGGAGATCCAGATGAAACTTCTAGCTCCTGGCTTCAGCCTGACCTAGCCCTGCTTGTTGTGGCCACTTGAGGAGTAAACCAGCAGATGGAAGACCTCTCGCTCTCTCCCCCTCCCTCCTGCTATCCCTCCCTATCACACTGTAACTCTGACTTTAAAATAAATACATAATCTTTAAAAAGAAAAAAAATTGATACCCATGTCCCATTTTAGAGTGTCCGTACTTGATGCTTGACTCCAGCTCCTGATTTAAGCTTTCTGCTAATGCAGATCCTGAGAGGCATCAGTGATGATTTCAAGTAGATGGGTTCCTGCCACCCATCTGGGAGATCTGGACTGAGTTCTTGGTTCTTGGCTACAGCCCCAGTATAGCCCAGATGTCATAGGCATTCGGGGAGTGAACCACGTGATGGAATCTCTCTCTCTCTCAATCTGTGTGTGTGTATTTCTCTGCCCGTGTATCTAACTATAAGTATCTATCTATCTACCTACCTACCTACCTACCTACCTATCAATCATCTATCTATATCAAGGGACCTTTAAAGGAAACAAGCCACACGAGTTGGGCTGATGCAAAGACTCATAGATTGACTGGATATATGAGGTGGGTCTCAAGCCTTAGGACAGTCAGAGCCACTTTGGTCTCTAGTGGTTCTTTGAGTAACCCTCATCTTGCTTTTTAAGCCAACACAAAAATCTGAGACGTGCACCATTTTATGTTGAGTAAAATAAAATAATGTAAAATACAGCTTCTGTCCTCCAGGGGGTTGTAGTTCAGTTGAAGAGAGAAAAGCACAGCTTCTCTTCTGTCCTCGGATGCCATAAAGAAAACCCCTACACTGAAATGGTTGACTTGTTTTTCACAGCATGAGGCCTGAGGATCACTGATAACAACTAAGACTCCCTTCAAATAGTGGAGGAAAACCTACATTTGACAATGAAAACAAATCCCATTCTAAGTTGGGAACACCCAAGCTAGCCTAAGAGCTCACTTCTCAGGGCTAAGTTCTCCTGGACTCACTGCCCAGAAGGGTCTCAAAAGAAAGTGAAACATCTTCCTTTTCCAGTGACTAACTTTAAAAATCTTCCATTTTCCCTTTCATTTCTTTTCCTACACAGAAACGCCGTCTCCAAAGCTCTGCGGAAAAGCTTTATTGAAAAAATGCTAGATGTTTCTCTGGAAAAATTAAGGCCAGTAATATGAACTCAACATCAAATGCTCCCCATCCTTTGATTCTTCCCTACACTAAATAAGAAGACAGAAAACACTTGTACCAAAGTCAGTACCGAGAACATTGTTGCTGATGCTGGTTCTTCCTTTAAAAAGATGAACTTGAAAATCATATCATTCTTGGCCGGTGCCGTGGCTCACTAGGCTAATCCTCCACCTTGCAGCGCCGGCACACCGGGTTCTAGTCCCGGTTGGGGTGCTGGATTCTGTCCCGGTTGCCCCTCTTCCAGGGCAGCTCTCTGCTGTGGCCAGGGAGTGCAGTGGAGGATGGCCCAGGTGCTTGGGCCCTGCACCCCATGGGAGACCAGGAGAAGCACCTGGCTCCTGCCATTGGATCAGCGCGGTGCGCCGGCCGCAGCGCGCTGGCCGCGGTGGCCATTGGAGGGTGAACCAACGGCAAAGGAAGACCTTTCTCTCTGTCTCTGTCTCTCTCACTGTCCACTCTGCCTGTCAAAAAAAAAAAAAAAATCATATCATTCTTAACAGAAATCGACACACATGGGTGGGTACGTGTACAAAACATGGAAACTTTAATTGCTGGGTTCTCGAATTTGCAGAACTAACACCTAGATTAATTAAAAAACAATTAGAGTATTTAAAGTACTTAGGGAATCACCAAGATGGTTTAGTTGGGGAGAAGAAGGTGCCAAAGTGGGAGTGAGAGAAGGTATCACTGTCTTTGCTCAGCTCCGAAAGCATTTTCTTGTTTGAAAATGCAGTGATGGAAGCTTCCATGGGCTTTCTCTTCCCACCCCTCAGCTTTTCTCTTTTTCCTGTCTTTCCCTCTTCTTTCTTTCTTTGCCAGTTGCTTCCATCTGTAACGTCAGCAATAATCACTGTGGTATTGTGGCTTAGGCAGTTTTGAAGAGTCAGAAGTGGGCTATAATTGAAGAGTTCATTACGAAGATCAGTTGGTTCCCTGATTACAGTGGCAAGGTGAAATATTTATCCTCACCCAAAAGCTCCTGCACAACCATTTTCGAAGTCACCCACTTTTCACTCTTTTTTCATTCGAACCCCGATGAGCTTGTCAGCAAAATTAAAGGTATGTCATTCACATCGAGCCTGCATTGCAAAGGACTATAAACCTGCCAACCTCTTTGATGAAATAAAAGGGTTTTATTTATGATTCATGTAGGAATATGAGGTTATTTTTATTCCGTCAGTACACTAATAATCAGACGAGGGCTCGGGAAATGAGGAGCCCACTGACAGGGAAGGTTCTGATAAAGGGGAGCCCTCCAGGGTGTTTGCCCCTCTTTGTAATCTCTTTTCTAGTGTGAGGTTATGAGCGTGGCCGAGTGGGAGCCAGCTATAAGGCTTGGCTGCAGGAACAAAGACAGTTGCAATCCGGCAGGACTTGGGATGCCATCTGATGAAGGGGGGAGAAAAAGCAGTCCCTTCGACAAAAAAAAAAGTTTTTGCTCCGGCCTCAGGTTAGCAATTTGGAGCCTCCCCAGCTTCCTGTGATGTCTCCAGTTCAAAAGACAGCCGATCCTCCTGTCTGCACTCCTACTGGGCATTCTAGCCCAAGTAAAAAAAAAAATAATAATAATATAAAAAGATAAGTAAAAGAAAAAGAAAGAAAGGAAAGGCAATTGGCCAGGTTCCTTCTACAATCATTAACCATTTGTTCCTGCCACCTAACGTCCTTGGTTAAGGTGATCTGACTTAAAGGCAAACAAATGTGGCTGAGTATATTTCAAAGGACACCCTTGCCTTGTTATTTCAAATACTCCCATAATTTGGGGCCCCTTTCATCTTTGTTCCTGCTCTAGGAAGTGCTTGGAAGTTATTTTAATTCAAGTTGGGGGTAAATTCTCATTCCTACCCATAACTGCCATTGAGATGACCTCAAGCAATTCTGAATAAAAAGTTATCACAGCATGAACTGGGCAGCATTAAGGCCTGCGATTTGTTCAGCAGTGACATCTTGGCAGAGAAACACAAAGGCATACAATCTACTGAGGATGAAGTGCAAGAAAGTTCACTGGAGGAAGGAAAATAATACTAATCCTTTATTAAATAAGCAGGGAGGAAAATGAGGCACTTTTTTTTTTTTTTAAGGTTAAGTAAGTGAAAAGCAAATGCACAAGGCCGGTAGCCATTCAGCGGAGGCACAAGTGGCTAGCTGAGGGGTCCTGCTGAAAGATTTATTTTTATGACCAAGTGTCAATGTAAGTTAACAGCACAGATTTACGAACGTGCATCTGTCTACCTAGAGGAGAGCCACTGGCTGGGAGACTTGTGTGCAAAGCCAGGGTCCTGGGTATCCCTTCAGAATGGAGCAACTCAGCTTTCCAGAGTCTGCCCTCACAAAGGGGCCGTTTTCCAAGATGTTATTGCACCACTGACTGACACGTGCTTTGAATGACAGCAGAACATTCTTCCAGGATGGCCTAATCCCCAGAGACAGCATCTCCACAGGCAAAGCGCTGGCTGCACACCAAAGTAACCGAGGCTGAACCACACATCCTGGGAGGAGCACACACTGCCTTATTTTAGGCGCTATCTGCTCTGGTACTGGGGTCAAGTGGCTGTTTCACTGGTCACCCTGCACTACTAGAAAAATAAGAGAAAAATGGGACCTCGCTAGCTGAAATAATTTATCTCTTCAGATACACTTTTTTTTTCCAGTTTTCAATACATAATATCATAAAGTAGCCCTCCAGTTGGAGAGAAATGGTGTATTTAGAAGTGTCCTATGCTGGAAGCCTGGTGATCCTGTCTAGTCCTTGTCCCACAGCTAAGCTTTGGGGTGGTTATCAAGTGTCCTAATATCTACACATCTGTTTCATCACATGGAGAATGAGATTCTCCCAGTCCCTTGCTTGATGGCTTAACTGGCAAATGAGATACCGGTTGTGAGCATTTGGGAAAGGATAAAACTGGATACAGGGTCAAACTCTTGCAAGTGTGAAATTCTCCATTGAAAACTGGGCTTTGTAGTAAGGTGTTGCAGCCATTATCTTAGAGCTGGGTGCTAGAAAGGGTTTCTCTCCTAGGAGCGGAGGTGTCTTTTCGCTTGCTTCCTTGTAGGTAAGAAAGCACTTGGTGCTGAGGGGCCCAGGGAGGCAATTGCTGTGTTACTCAGAACCCCCTGCAGAATTCCATTAGTGAAATCAGCCGCCCAGTAGTCAGTGTGAGAGCAAAGTGGGAGAAGAAGGAGTTTGTCCATGGAATCCAGAGATTCCAAAGCCCTACCTATTTTTCCTGAAACTACGCAACAGTAGGGAATTCCTCATTGGTTGGCAATAAAGAACCGACAAAATAATCAGGGCAGAAGTTTCTGAAAAATTACAGCATTTCTCCAGTTCCAGATCTTAATCTTAAATACAGCCACTTTGACTACGGCAGAGAGAAGCCTGAGATGTGAGAGGAAGTGGCCTTGCGGCTTTATTCCCCACAGCCACGAAGCTCGCCTCTCCTGCCTACCTCAGCGCCAGGAGGCAGAGCAGGTCACTACTCCATCAGCCCTCGACCGCCTTCTCATGGAGCAGTGAGGTTCATTATCCTCCCTTTATCAGCAGTGAGGTTTACAGCTGAAGCCATAAGAGAGATCCGTGTGAAACACGAGCTGAGAGAGAGGCACTGCGTCTCACCATTAATAAGCCCTCTTCTGGGATCCGGCATTAGCGAGATTCAGCGGATCATGGAGCACAGGGGTATCATTTTTACATGATTACTCTAAATTCTTAAACCAGAGGCTTAAGAGAGAGGCTTCTCACAAAAGCAGCCGTGGGAATTGGTGAATGATTGGTACAATACTTGCAGTGGGTTAAGCCATTTCAGGTGGCTCCACTTGTGGGCCTTGCAATCAGGTATTTAGCTACCTGCTTTCTAAGAGAAGAAGCATGGGAGCAGAGGGAAAGGAAGGGTGGTCACCAGGCCAAGGGGCAGACTCACCCTGTCAGCCACGGCACACCCTCCGCTAGCAGTGTCCACGTCCCTGCCATTCCTGCATTCCGCTCCTGCTGTATTTGCTTCACTTCTTCCCAGTTTGGTGTTTCAGATTATCTGATTTTTGAACACTGATGCCACTACTTGTCCTTGGAGAGGAGTAAAACTTTTACTCATAAACTTCTCTGCAGCAATGGGAGACCTGGTTGCATCAGCGGGGTCAAATAGCCAGGGCCTGCCTTCTCACCCCATACATGCTTCCATTTTCAGAAATAACATCCATTGTCAGAATATGCTGATGCTATTTTTTCTTACTTTGATCCAGAATTCCAATGACTCTTGTGATCTCTCTACAAGGCTGCTCTGAAGGTATGGTGCCTAAGCCAGCCTGAGTGACCCTCCACTGGGCTTCCGTGTCATTGCATCAAGAAGAGTCAAACTCCACCTGCACAAAACAAGGGCTATCTGCCTGCATTCAACAAAGCCAACCATCTGGCAAAGCAGGTTTCTTGGGGGAAATCTGACACGTGCCTCTGCTTTGCCTCTGAAGGTGGGAAAGATCCAGAGGATGGACCACAGTTTTGCCGTGGCTTTAGTATTTGAACTCTAAAGATGCAGCTTGTATCTGATTGCAAGTAATTGGGTGCATTTTTGAAGCACTTATTTTTCACATAATCATATTGGGTTTTGTGCTGTTCTGCAGCTTCAGGGGTTGGTGTCATCTACTCCATGGAGAGGCTGTGCCACTCGAGTGTAGGGACTGTGTTCTCCGCTCCTCTTGAACAGCCAGGGGCTCCCGGCGCAGCCCTGTGCACACTTCAGTGCACACTGGCTGACATGGATAGAAGTGCAAATTTAATTTTCAGGCTCCTTTTCCAAAAGCCTCTGACACTCATTTGAAGTCTTTGTAAGATCTAGCTATTGCGTTATGCTCTGAATCCTGGTTCCCCAAAATCCATAAGTTGGAGCATTAAACCCCATTGTGACTGTTATATTTGGAAAGTCTTCAGGAGGGGAAATAAGATTAAATGAGATGATAAGAGTAGGTATTAAGTTTTATGATTGTGCCCTTATAAGAAGAGGAAGATATACCTCAGATATCTCTCTCTCTGTCTCTCTCTCTCTGTCTCTCTCTGTCTCTTCTGTCTCTCTCTCTGTCTCTCTCACTCTCTCTCTCACCCCCGCAATGCCAGCCCCCAACCTGGCACACAAAGAGGAAAGGCCATTTGCAAGACAAGGATGAGGCCTCAGCAGAAATAAACTGCTGATACCTTGATCTTGGACTTCCAGCCTCCAGAACTGAGAAAATAAACTTGTGTTATTTCAGCCACCCAGCCTGTGGTATTCTGTTAGGACATTGCTGGAAGACTGCTGCACATCCCTACCTGTTTTACAACAGTCAGAGAGGTGATAGATCCCTACTGGTGGCCATACAACTCATGCTCATTTCACTCAACCTTGTTACAGTTGGCGAGTGTAGAATACACTGGGGAAGCATGAAATCTGGATGTTAAATCATAGTGGCTATCTTGTATTATCTTCTCTAGTTTTCAATTTATCCAAGACACCAAGAAACTTATGGACCTGTGGATAGTGGAGGGATGGAAGGCTTCCTCTGGAAGATACATAGCCTAGAAGGTCCCAAAATCTATTGCAAGAGGGAGACTTCCATTGATCCAGTGTATCTGACTTCATAGTATAGTTAGCAAGGTGTTCTATTAATGTAAAGAGTTCTTCCTAGTAAGTAAGGAAAAGACAAATGTTGCAAAAAATACTGTGAGCAAAGAATGTGTTAGGTAGTTTATAAAATAAGGACTGTATGTGGGCCGGTGCCTAGGCTCACTAGGCTAATCCTCTGCCTGCGGCGCCGGCACACCGGGTTCTAGTCCTATTCGGGGCACCGGATTCTGTCCCGGTTGCCCTCCTCCAGGCCAGCTCTCTGCTGTGGCCCGGGAATACAGTGGAGGATGACCCAAGTGCTTGGGCCCTGCACCCCATGGGAGACCAGGAGAAGCACCTGGCTCCTGGCTTCAAATCAGCAGGGTGCGCAGGCCGCAGCACACTGGCCGTGGCGGCCATTGGAGGGTGAACCAACGGCAAAGGAAGACCTTTCTCTCTGTCTCTCTCTCTCACTGTCCACTCTGCATGTCAAAACAAAAAACAAACAAACAAACAAAAAAAAAAGAACTGTATGTGACAAACACATAGGGAAAAAAAGATAAAACATTCATTACCTCTACAAGGTAAATAACAATGCATGAAACACCAAAATCATTCTTTAACAGAGTATATGTGAACCATTTTTTTAAAATTGTAGTATCCAGAATGGTAAGGGCATACTTCCTTACTTTTTTTTTTTTTTTTTTTGACAGTCAGGGTGGATAGTGAGAGAGAGAGACAGAGAGAAAGGTCTTTGTTTTCTGTTGGTTCACCCCCAGTGGCCAGCACACTGCGCCCATCTGAAGCCAGGAGCCAGGACTTCTCCTGGTCTCCCATGTAGGTGCAGGGCCCAAGCACTTGGGCCATCCTCCACTTGCACTCCCAGGCCACAGCAGAGAGCTGGACTGGAAGAGGAGCAACCAGGACACAATCTGGCGCCCTGACTGGGACTAGAACCCGGTGTGCCAGTGCTGCAGGCGGAGGATTAGCCTATTGAGCCGTGGTGCCGGCCTATACTTCCTTACTTTTATAAAGTGTTTTTGAGGGAGTGAATCAAGAAACATTTCTTGGGGACATTTAGCAGATCATAAAGTCTAAGAATCTATTACCCTTTGACTTGACAATTCACTACTAAGAATTTATCCTTAAGAAATGATTGGACAAAGAGCCATATGCACAGAAATATTCATCATTAGGCTAGAACTTCTGGGGGGAATTTCTAAATATACAACACTAGGACATTGACAAAATAACCATATATATATTATATTTAATGGAATAGGCATTAAAAATGATGATCGTATTTATTATGGCTTTGCCAGTATGCAAAGACAGGCATGATATATTGATAAGTGAACAATATGACTTGTACAGTTTATTTTTATACATTCATATATATATATATAATATGTATTTGTGTGTGTATGAAAATTCCAGAAGAATATACACCAGAAGTTAACAGTTTAATATGAGTTATTTTTTCTGTTTGTGAGTATAGATCATGCTCCTTCATTTTAATTTTTATTCATCTGTATTTTAAAACTCTGACAAAAATGTATTCTTACAAAGCAGCCATAATGAAAAGGGTGGCATAAAAGGAAAGAACTTTGGAACTGGAGGTCCTGCCAGCTCTGTTGTGGTCCTGGCTTCTCTTGGTGCTTCTGAAAGTGTGGTCTGGCCCTCGGCTGCGTCGGAACCTTTCAGAGGCTGGGTAGAAGAGTGGGTTCCAGAGCTCCACTGGGAGATGCTACATCTGCATCCCTGGGTCAGGAACTTACCAACTTGAAAGCTCCCAGGTAGGTTTTTGTTTATTGTTAAGGGCTGAGAACTACTGGCTGCAGAAATCACTTGGATCTCTTAAGTCTTAGAGTTACTGAAGATCAATTAGAATTGGCTGACAATTTCAAGCAAGTAGGTCCTGATAACTTCCTTATCAGTGTGGTGACTACTGAGCATTTGTTTAAGTTGCCGAAGGAGGCAGCTCAGCGCATCCTGGATGCAAGGAGGAAAGCCTCTTGTTCCAGCTTGCACTGTTCTTTCCTCTCTGCAGAGTTTCCCCTCCCAGGATTTGTAGGCGGTAGAAATTACCCAGGTCTCTTAGCCTCCTTGCATATAGTGACTGCCTCAGGGCGCTTTCAATGGACAACAAAGTAGACATTATTCTTAGGAAATGCGCTCCAAAAGTCAGAGAGAAGGAGCCCACTTAGGAACTTGTTAAGGAGGCCACACTGGGTAGAGTGAAAAGAAAAATGTCCAAAAAAACTGAAGCTCTCACAAGGCTGAGGTCGGATTGGAGTAGACTGAAGGGAAGGAGAAAAGATTCTTTTTTAAATCAGCCAGTTTTCCAGGGTGTGAGAAGCCAAAACGAAATTTTCCATACGTTTAGGCACAAGCTCAGTATCTGTCAGCTCTCCAGGCCCTGATGATTAAATGATACCCAAAGAGTGTGGTTGCCCCTAGATGCCACAGTGAGTAGGTCAGTCCATGTCTGGCATTTAATTGCTTTCCTAAATTACCAGCAGGTGGTGCACCAGTTTCCAAGTCAGTGAACTTGCCCTTCACTTGGCTTCTGCTCTGGAGAGTCTCAGTCAATAGCCTCCCCCCTCCTTCCTCTGAGTTCCTCTCATAATCCTTACATGGCTCCTCTCTACTCAAAGAATCACAAGGGAACAAGAAGCGTCTTTAAAACGCATTTTGTACCTTTTAAAATGTGTTAAATATAAATGTAGAATCAAAGAAACATGCATTAATTATAGAACTGTGTTAAGGAAAAAGAAGAAAAAAATCCCATTACTAGCACAACCAGCAGAAACATAAGCTCCCTCTTTTTGGCAAAGGAGGAATGGAGACATTGAGCAGAAACCTATAGGATTCAAGGCTCTTTACCTTCCATTAAGAAGATTAGGAATATGAATTTGAAAGAGGGGTTGTTGTGGAGGGAGGAGATGACATTAGTCCCAGAGGAAAAATCTACAGGGATGAGAGACAGTCCAAGTGGTCAGTGTCTGAACCACATTCCCACGTTGTTAGCTTCACTGGTGAAGGGAGGAAGAATCTTCAGCTGGGAACTGCTGGCATGTTTGGGGATGTTTCAGATGAATGAGGGGTTTGGATATAAATCTGCCCTAAGAAAGCTCTAGGTAGTCAGAAGGAAATTGAACAGGGCCTCAGATGCTAAGCTAAGGAAGATCTGGAAGCCAAAGACACCAAGGCTGAAGTGTGTTGGAAGTGGGATGGAAAGCTACCTCAATGAATAGAGACTGAACTTTGGCAAGGTCTCAAGTCTAGGACTCCGTGGGGCTGAAGGTGTAGTCATCTATAATAGAGGACAGTACTAGTGACAGTGAACTTGGATCTGAATGTTCACACAGCACACGTGAGATTTTAGAGACAGAGGCAGATTGCATCATCAAATAGACATGAGATAATGAAGTTCAGTTTGTATACCTCTGACAAAAACTTAAAATGATACTACACTCTCACACAAAAAGAAATCCAAAGGAAAAAGTAGGAAAAAGAGAGCTTGACTCATGGGACAAATGTAGACCAAACTGAATGAGTACGGTTTTTCACAAAATCTTTCTCCTTTTGCACAGACCCTTTACTGCTTCCAAAATGGCTAACTTCTCTAGACATCCAACTTATGAAGACCTTGATATGCTAGGTTATTTGGGGTAACTTATTCAAACTCTATGGACCATTATGTTAATGTCATAAATGTAGAGTCCTCTCTTAGCCAGAGTGAGAAGTCAGATGTTGTTCTAAAAGCAACAAGTAGAAGGTATATACTATACATAAATGGAGGGAAAGAGAGAACATGAAATCAGTTTTATTGCACTCAATTATATTTGCTGAAACTATATTATACTTACAGAAATATGTTCCAAAATGCAACTGAAATGTGGTTTGCTGCTGAAAATTAGGACTTGTTGTGACAATTCAGAATATGCTGATTGTCACTAAGGATGACTGCAGACACAAAATGAGTAAAATGTGCTAGCTGATAGGTAAGTACAGGTGACATGTGACAGCTAATGAGACAAACAGAATGTGCAACTGGAAAATGCACTACCATGGTTACTATAAATTATATCACTGTCCCTAATGAAAGGAGCAAAACTGTACATTAACAGTTCGTCCTCCAACAAGTGTTAATTCCTGCATAAATATCATGACAGAAGTAGGAACCCAGCAAAGTTCTGAGAAACATATGCTAAAAGAAATCTTAAACAAACGCAGAGATAAAAGGCCATTTGCTCTACAAAATGGCTTCACTCTCACAACATCTTTTTCATTGAAGAGTTTCATCTGACATTTTTATCTTTTCTCTTAGAGTGAGAGGTCTTTCATTTTCCCAAAAGACTGAGTATGACTTGAAAATATTTCTCCTCCATGGCACATATCACATCAGTATTTACCAAACTACATATTTTACTTATCTTACTTCCTAGCTCTCTCCAGTAGAATGTAAAAATACAAGTGGCAAAATGGTTGCCTATTTTCTTTCTGCTATGTCTCTAGTGTTGAAAGCGCATAGTAGGTGGTCAATAAATAATTTTACATCTCCCTGCTAAGTCTTTGGATCTGTAGGCATCCCCACTTCCCGGAGATCAGCCTAGATATTTACATCTTAAAAATAAAAATTCTCTTTCAACACTACTTTTAAAACTCCCCCTACATTCTTCTTGCTACACACACACACACACACACACACAGTCACCAGCTTTTGATCCACATCCCATTCTCACCATGTAAAACTATGTTTTGCCTATTGCACTTTAAAGTTTTCTAAAATATGATATCCAATTCTAGGGACTTTTTTTTTTTTTTTTTTTTTTTTTTTTTTTTTTTTTGGACAGGCAGCATTAGACAGTGAGAGAGAGACAGAGAGAAAGACTTCCTTTCTCCATTGGTTCAACCCCCAAATGGCCGCCACAGCTGGCGCACTGTGCCGATCTGAAGCCAGGAGCCAGGTGCCTCCTCCTGGTCTCCCATGTGGGTGCAAGGCCCAAGCACTTGGGCCATCCTCCACTGCACTCCCAGGCCACAGCAGAGAGCTGGCCTGGAAGAGGGGCAACCGGGACAGAATCCGGCGCCCCGACCAGGACTAGAACCTGGGGTGCCGGCACTGCAGGTAGAGGATTAGCCTAGTGAGCCGTGGCCTGGCCTCTAGGGACCTTTTTTATAGTCAATACCTTACATAATCTGTCTGCCACATTTAGTCTGTATATTACTCCCTTCCTCTTGAAGTTTCCAGTTGCTTGTCTTCAATGACTCTGCCATTAGTTGTTTCTGTTTCTATTTCTTCAAAGAATCCGTATCCATCTATATGTTGTCTATTACTGTGTAGCAAATTATACCCACACATAACTTACTGAATCAGCCATTTTTATTATCTCATAGAGTATATTATATATTTATTACCTCATAGAGGGTCAGCAATTCAGACATAATTTAGCTGTGTTCTCTCCTGCATGGTGTCTCACAAGACTGCAGTCAGGTGTCAGACAAGACTTGTGGTGCCATTGGAAGATTTACTTAGGGAAAGATCTGCTTCCAGGCTCACTCGTGGTTGTTGGCCTGATTCTGATTGCTCAGCATCATTGACAAGGGTCTTAGTTCCTCTCTGGCCATTGGCAAGAGTTTGTCTTCTGTTTCTTGCCATGTAGCCCTCTACATCAAGACAATGTGAACTGAGGTGGAGAAAGAATATACTGGCCTTTGTTTCTTTTTAAGAGAAAATACTCACAAGGCTTTAGACGCCACTTCTAGGTGATTCTTGAAGTCCAACTTCAGTCACAAGTAAATCCCCAAGACTTGATATTTAATCCCATTCAACTCAGATGTAGTTGAAACACAGTGATATAAAAACCTAATATATAGTTTTGATCTCTACTTCTTTGCATGATATTACAATACTTTCAATAACCTTCCTGGGAATTTTACTCTGTGTGTGTATGTGTGTGTGTGTGTGTGTGTGTGATATAGTCTTTTATTTTAAATAATCACTTTATGAGATATGATTGACATATAAAAATTTCCTGGATGAGCCTGTATATATATATATGTATATATGTATACATATATGTATATATATGTATATATTGGTATATATTCATGAAACCATCATCAGTGTCAAGTCTGTAGCTATGTATACCTGGAACTCTTAAAAGTCTTACTAAATTTTCCATGCTCATACTGTATAATTGATCAGAGACTACCAGTTCTTCCTGTGTTACATTTCTCTCATTTGTTATTCTTCATTTTCATCCTCCTTCAGGTTACTATGGTTTGATGCTTAGGTTTTCATGATAGCCATAAGATGTTTTCAGGCCAACAAAATACCCTGTAATATACCATCCTAAATATTATTTTTGTGGCACTACTATATTCCTTAAATATTATCATTATTATTATTGTCATGCATTTTAAAGGCAAGAAGCTTAATAAACTATAATTGGTTATTTATAATCTCATTCTGTGACTGCCCAACCATACACTGGTTCAGTGTTGCCAAAGACCACATTCAAAAGTGATAGACATTTTCATGATATGTCAATGGAATTCTAAAACTTTCTGGTTACATTTAATTATCAAAATAGTGCAGTAAACATTAGTTTCCTATCAGATTCTTGAATCTTTCCTTGTACATTAACTATTGGATTTTGCGATAGTTTATCTCTGCTGGTTTGTGTGTGTGTCAGGGTGTTGACATTGGGGTGGAGTTCTTTCCCTTTTTTTATGTCCCCCACTCTTCCATTTTCTTAGTTCTGCCTCATCTAGTATTGGACTCAATGAAGAGAAATAATTGTCCTGTAAAAATTTCCACCATTTACATTATCTGTTTTTGAGAGAAATGGCTGACACTTCATTGCTCTTATGTGCACATACTGTTAATTGATTAAATCCCTAATAGGATTTGTTGGTCACAATTATTTGTACTGTTTGATTAATGGCGTGAGATACTTAGTACTTCCCTTTTTAATCTCTGGACAATCCTAGAACAACAGGAAATCATGTTCTCAATATTGTTAAAATGATTTGCCCAAGATCTCATGGTTATTAGGTAATGGTGCAAGAATTTGAGTGTATACAACTACATTGCTATTAAACATTACATTCAATACACTCCTCCAGTTTTGATACCCTGTTCAACAGCATACCTGATTAAAATGTTTCCTCTCTACCTCTCCCTATTGGAAGGGGAATTCATTCAAGTTAGTAGAATATTGTAATTTTTCAACAGTTGTTATTCCCATTGACAACTGATAGTTCTGGGTTCCTCATCAGTTTCAGTGAGTAGCTTATGCAATCTTTTCTCCAAGGCGTGGGTTCCTTCTTTAAGTATTGATGATATAAGAATTTAAATTCTACCCAATTCTGGAAATGCAGTGATCTCACAAAGCATGAAGAACCTTGTGGCACTTACTAGAGATACCAATTTACAAAGCAAGCAAGCTAGCAAACAGCATTATCAATATATTGAGATTTCTTCTATCACTAAGATCAATACTTGTGTAGGTTTACCAGAGTATGATTGATGATTGAAATGTAAATATCATTTAATCCAAGTAAAATATCAGTATTTTGCCTAACATGTATGTGTCTGAGAAGCTCAAAATCTATTTTAAGTTTTTTTCTAATTTTTTAAAAGATTTATTTAGTCATTTATTTACTTGAAAGGCACAGAGAGGGAGGGAGAGAAGGAGGGAGAGAGGAAGAGAGCGAGAGAGGGAGAGAGGGAGAAAGGGAGAGAGAGAGACAGCTTCCATCCCTTGGTTTGTCCCTAAATGCCCACAATGGCTGGGTCTGGGCCAGACGAAAGCCAGGATCCAGGAATTCTATCTGGGTTTCCCATATGGGTGACAGGAACCCAAGTACTTTTTCCATCAGATGATGGAATGCTTCCCAGGCGCATTAGCAGGAAATTGAATAAGAAGAGGAGGCGAAACTCAATCCCAAGCACCTTCATATCGGATGTGGGCATTCTAAGCATTGGCTTAATATGTTACACCACAATGCCAGCCCCTATTTTAAGTTTTTTAGATAAATTTATTGCTCGAAGGAAACCTTTAATGGAATCTTTCTTGTCATGTATCTATTTTTGCTAATTTATTTGTTAATAATATTAATTATTGGCTGGCGCTGTGGCTCAGTAGGCTAATCCTCCACCTGTGGCGCCAGCACCCCGGGTTCCAGTCCCCATTGGGGTGCCAAATTCTGTCCTGGTTGCTCCTCTTCCAGTCCAGCTCTCTGCTGTGGCCCGGGAAGGCAGTGGAGGATGGCCCAAGTGCTTGGGCCCTGCACCCGCATGGGAGACCAGGGGGAAGCACCTGGCTCCTGGTTTCAGATCGGCGCAGTGCGCCAGCCCTAGTGGCTATTTGGGGGGTGAGCCAATGGAGAAAGGAAGACCTTTCTCTCTGTCTCTCTCTCTCACTGTCTAATTTTGCCTGTCAAAAAATAGTTTAATTATCAATATTTATTAATGATGAAAATGCATTTATTAAGCTCTGGCTAGGTGGCAGTAATCTCAAAAAGCTTTCATTAAGACAGTTATTGGATTTCACCACAAATGGAGATAGAACTCCTGGATACCTGTTATATGCGTATTTTTAAACAAAGTATGTCACTAGCAAATAACCCTCAGATTATTATGGTCTCTTGATAAGAACCTATATATTATTATAATTTGTTAATACTAGGTTAACACTTCTGATGCTGGCAAAAATGGAGTTAGCCCATTATACAATATTACTTCCACTGATTACAACTAAGAACTCTAGATAACATCTAAAAGGCAACTAGCTAAAGATTCTGACAAGTTAGCAACAGCAGACAAATTAAAGAGGGAACCAAACTTGAACAAAATGACTGGAACAGGAGTGCATTTCCAGGTTCTTTTCCAATTTTTACTTGAGGGTGTGATAGTAAAACCTTTGAGGGCAGGAGACTTCCCTGAGTGCTAAAGAGTACAGGAAAAATCTAGAAAGGAGCTGGAGAGTGCTGTGCATGTGTATCATAGACATAGAGTGGGATCCCAATGCTTTGAGAACTGAGCTAGAATACAAACTACCACCCATGCCCTAGAATAGTCTCTGAGAAGTACACGTGTTGGACATATCCAAACCAACACAACAAAGGCTTCAAAATGTTAACTAATTTTGAAACCACCACCTACAGAAGGTAAGAAAAAAAGCTTTCTGTCTGAACCTAACTGGTTCAATTGATAAAATAAAAATTTTAAAATAAAAACTCATCATTCACCAGAAGATTTTAATGGTACCCAGAATCGCACAACATTGCATTCACAGTGTCCAGGGTACATCTCAGAACTGTCAGAAAAACGAAGAAAAGGGAAAATATGATGAATTTTCAGAGGAAGGAAAAATAATAGAACCAAAAAGAGAAGTAGATAAATCTACAAGTATACTCAGAGACTTCAGCATTCCTCTTTTAGCTATCAGTAAATTAGAAGACAGAAGGTCAGTAAAGATATGCAGGATATGAATAATACTATATCAAATAGCTTTGTGTAATTGATATTTTTCAAACAGTATACATAACAGCTGAATACATATTATTTGCAAATGCACATAAAATCACTTATATTATATTATAGCTCTTATAACAAGCCATAGCTAACTAAAAAAAAAAGTAGAAACAATGCACAGTATCTTATTTGATTAAAATAGTAACCAAAAATATATTTAGAAAGCACCAAAAGGATGTGAAATTAAATGACAAACTTATAAATAACTACAGGCAGAAGATAAAGTCTAAAGTGAAAAGATGAAATATCTTGAACTCAATGGAAATGATGAAGATGAAGTTAAATTCTTGGGATGAAGCTAAAACTGCACCTAGAGGAGAAATCATAACATTCAAATGCAGATGTCATAAAAGAATGGCTCAATGATCTAAGTCTTCATTTTAAGAAACTGCAAAAAAGAAGAACAAATTACAGATAAAATGGTGCAAGAGCATAATAGTAATAACAGAAATCAATGGAACTGAAAAAAGGAAAAGAATAATAAAAGCTAGTATATGGAACAGATCAATAGAATTTACAAATACTTACACACACTGCCCAAAAAAAGAAAGATAATATACTAACTTTAATATCAAGAATAAAAGGGACCTCAGTTAATAAGGAATGAAGAATTGTTAAATAATAAGGAAATGATGAAAAAATTCTGTAACTATAAATTTGACAATTTAGAAGAAATAGATTGATTATTTGAAAGAAAGAAGCTATACAAATATACTCAATCTAAATAACCTTATATAAATTAAAAATTATTATATTTAATAATTATCTAGAAAAGAAGTCCAGGGACAAAATTTTATCACAAGGCTATCAAAAATTTAAGAAAAAAATATAAATTTTACACAATATTTTTCAGAAAATAAGAGGGGAGAGAACGTTTTTCAACTAATTTTGTTAGGTACTAACTTCATAAAACGTCAGACAAAAATTATACAGAAAGTGAAAATCTACATGTCAATAAGATAGACACTTAAACACTCAATGACATATTCGGACAAAAAGTACAACAGTACATAAAAGAATATTACTACATCATCACCTAATATGGCTTAGCTCATGAGTGCAAGACTGATGCAGGATTCAAGAACTAATCATGCAATTCAACATAGTAACAGAGTGAAGGAAAAAGTGATCAGAACAGAGTATGAAAAAATACAAATCTATTCACTAGTGACCAGTGATATTAAGCCTCTTTACATGTGATCATTTTGCATCATATATCTTCTTTGGTGAGGTCTGTTTAAATATTTGGCTCATTTCTTTATTTCTCATTGTCGAATTTTAAGAGATTTTTATATATTGTGGATACAACTGTTTTACCAGATTTGTGTTTTGTGACTATTCTCTCTCAGTTTGTGACTGATCTTTTTATTCTCTTAACAGTGTCATTCACAAAGAAAAATTTAGCATTACGAGGTATAATTTATCCATGTTTTGTTTCATAGATCATGTATTCTATCTAAAAACTCATCACCAAACCTAAAGTCACATAGATTCCTTCCTGCATTTTCTTTTAGAAACTTAATAGTAGTATGTTTTATATTTTGGCCTAATCTATTTTGAGCTAATTTTTGTGAAAGGTGTAAGGTCTCTGTCTAGAATATTTTTTTTTTTTTTTTTTGCATATAGACATACAGTTATTCCCACATCATTTGTTGGAAAGACCATCCTCTTCATTGGATTAACATTTTTCCTGGGGCCAGTGCTGTGGCACAGCAGGTTAAAGCCCTGCCCTGAAGTGTTGGCATCCCATATGGCACAGGTTCTAGTCCTGGCTGCTCCTCTTCCGATCCAGCTCTCTGCTATGGCCTGGGAAAGCAGTAGAAGATGGCCCAAGTCCTTGAAGAAGCCCCTGGCTCCTGGCTTCGGATTGGCGCAGCTCCAGCCATTGCGGCCATCTGGGAAGTGAACCAGCGGATGGAAGACCTCTCTCTCTGTTGCTACCTCTTTATGTAACTCTTTCAAATAAATAAAATAATAATTAAGAAACATTTTTCCTTTGTCAAAGATCGACAGACAAAATTTCTATTCATCTTTGTCTGAACTCTCTGTGTTCCATTGATTTTGATTATTATTTTTGCCAATACCCTGTCTCGATTACTATAGCTTTGTAGTAAACTTCAATTCAGGTAGTGTTACTTATTAACTTTAGTCTTATGTAGGCTATTCTGGTATTTTGTCTTTCCAGGTAAGTGATAAAATAACTTTGTTAATGTCCATGAAATAGCCTGCTGAGATTTTCACTAGGTTATGTTGAATCTATACAAGAAGTCAGGAAGGATTCACATATTAACAATCTGATTCCTCCAGTCCATGAATATGGGGTATCTCTCATTTATTTGGATCTCTTCAATTTCTTTCATCAGATTTTTATAGCTTTGTGCATATTCATTCTGCACACATTTTTGGATGTATTTTTGAAAAATTCTCATTTTAAAATTCAAAGTAATTTTTTGAAAATTCTCATTTTAAAATTCAAAGTAATTTTTGAAAATTCTCATTTTAAACCAATAACAAATTTAGTCTTTCTGCTTTCTGAAAGAGATAGCATATTTCATAATGGTATGAAAATAATTTTGTACTATTCCCTTCTCTTGCAGAGATCACATAGCAAAGGAAAGAAGTTATGAGCCAGCGCTGTGGCTCACTAGGCTAATCCTCTGCCTTGCGGCGCTAGTACACCGGGTTCTAGTCCCGGTCAGGGCACCGATTCTGTCCCAGTTTCCCCTCTTCCAGGCCAGCTCTCTGCTGTGGCCAGGGAGTGCAGTGGAGGATGGCCCAAGTGCTTGGGCCCTGCACCCACATGGGAGACCAGGAGGAGGCACCCAGCTCCTGGCTTCAGATCTGCACAGTGCGCCAGCAATGGCGACCATTTGGGGGTTGAACCAATGGAGAAAGGAAGTCCTTTCTCTCTGTCTCTCTCTCTCACTGTCTAACTGCCTGTCCAAAAAAAAAAAAAATCCAAAAAAAAAAAAAAAAAAAGAAGTTATGAAACCAGATTGGTCAATTCCTTAGAAGAACAGATTAATGACTCTGCAGAACCAGAAAATAAGGAGTTGATTCTTACAGAGGTCTCCTGAGGCTAGACGGTTATAAGGATAGGCCTTCAAAAGTGGGCCAGATGGGGAAAAAATCCAAAGAGAACTTGAAAACAAATCTTCAACAGCAAAAGTGGGAGGGCACCTGAGATTGATTGTTTAACAGTCAAAAATATCTCTCATTAAAAATACACCATCCTTTGCCATTTGACATTGGCATGCTCCCATCCAGATGAAATCTGTTTTTCTATGCCTTTGAGTTTCGGCTGCCCTGTGGTTGTCTTTGTCTAGTGGGATGTGTTAGAAATATCAGTGTGGTAGAAATGCTCAAGTTGGGTAGTCTTTGACACTAAAAGGTCATGCAGTTTGTGTATTCGTCCTGATGGAGGGCTACTTTGGGAGCACCACAGAAGCAAATCAGTGTTGCATACAAGAGACTAGGCTAAGGCTGAATGGAGAAGGACCAGGTACTCCAGGAGATCATCGGTAGCAACACACAAGTGAGGCTTTCCTCCGAAGTTTCAGCCCAGTCACCCCTTCAGCTACATGCAGTCATGTGTGAATGGAAGCTAAGCATGTGGGGGAGCTATCTGGTTAACCCAGCGGCTGTGAAGAACACTACATTGCTATTACTTTAAGGCACTAAGTTTTGGGGCGATTTGTTATTGAGCAAAAGATAACTGATAGAGCAACATGAATATTTACATTTTTTGATGTTCAAAAAAACAATGTCAGAGACTATGTGTAAGCTCTGAAGCTTTTTTCTAAGCTCTGAGGGTTTAAAGATTGGATAATTGAAGAGGCTGGGGCTGTGGCTCAGCAGGTTAACACCCTGGCCTGGGGTGCCGGCATCCCATGTAGGCACTGGTTCTGGTGCCGGTCCCGGCTGCTCCTATTCCAATCCGGCTCTCTGCTGTGGCCTGGGACAGCAGTGGAGGATGGCCCGGGTCCTTGGGCCCCTGCACCCACATGGGAGACCCCAAGAAGGCTCCTGGCTCCTGGCTTTGAATTGGCGCAGCTCTGGCCATTGTGGCCAATTGAGGAGTGAACCAGCAGATGGAAGACCTCTCTCTCTCTTTCTCTTTCTCTCTGCTTCTCCTCTCTCTGTGTAACTCTGACTTTCAAATAAATAAATAAATAAATCTTTAAAAAAAGATTGGATAATTGAAAACAATTTAGGTAATTGAACAGAAGAAAGGACAGTGTTTTAGACAAGTAGAACAGGATGAGTACAGGCAAGGGGCAAGACAAAAAATAAAATAAAGGAAGAGCGAAAGGAAGAAAGAAAGAAAAGCTCTCCTTCATGTATTTTTCTTTTCAAAAGAAGCACTTTGTCTTTCTCTAAATCTTCTACAGTTTTCCTCTCTTGAGGTTACATTTGGTGTTTATCTAAAATAGTAGAATTAAACTGTAAATTCTGAAGGGACAGGGAAATAAAAAGGAGACTGACACTCAGCGAGTGCTTACTGTGCATCAGAAACTTGACTTTGGTTAAACTCATGTAGTCATCCTGTGCCACAGGTCTTTTCCTTCATTTTCACAAAAGAACCAAATACAGTTTGGAGAGATTAAGTAACTCAACCAAAGTTCACCAGCCGAGTAAAGGGTATTGTCTTGACATTCCTCTTCCAAAGTTCACACCATTTCCACAAGCACCCACCTCTGAGAGTCTATCATACTAATGGCACTATCAGCAATGCAACTATTATCTCCTGGAACAATGCAGGTGCTTAGACGAGCCTGATGAAACTCAAATGGAGAAACCTTACAGGACAAGAATTTCATTGATCCTTGACTCCAGTGATATTAGCAGACAGTTGTGTGCCTGGCCTACTTCCTTGATGTGAGCAGGAATTCATAACTCAATCATGCACTGATCTATTTAACAAATAGGTAATAACTACCTGCTTTCTGGGCACTGGGGACACAATGGTGAGGGGATGTACCCACTCACACACTCACAGAGACTCTGATTTTTGGAGGGCAAGTTTTCACCTCTCCTGCGTCTTCTTTAAAGATGCTATGGGGAGTGATGTAAATAAATCCTTCATCTCACTAAGGATGCTGGCAATTGACCCATTTACTTTTGTTTCTGTTCAGCCTCCTGATAAAGAAATGGGGGCAAAGAATGTATTCAACTCAATTTGATCCTCATAAATGAATAATAATGAAGGACCTCCTTCCAGAGGGAGGAGCAGAATTTATTCATGATTCCTAGGTAAACTTTAGAGGTTACAATGATTAGAACAAATATTTGCTACTTGTAAAGAACTTATGTGTAGTCCAGTTGGAATGGCTTCAATAATATTAAAGATTCAGTAATTCTGTAACACATTGGAAAGCCCCTGGGACTTAAAATTAACTGAAATGTGCATCCAAGTCAGACCACAGTCTCCCAAAGTTTCTGTGGCAAGTTTATCAAAAGTTGGAGTGTCATTTATTCCCAGCTGTTTCGAAGGTTCGCAACTTCCACCCCCACCCCCATACGTTGTCTGAGATTCTTGGCTGAGAGAACTGTTTGTTTCTTTATTTAGCAAAAACTAGCACAGCTCTGCTTAGCAGAGGGACAAGCTGGAATTTGCAAGTCTCTGCATTATCACCCAGGCAATTGCCAACTTGTCGCAGGTGTACAGCACGAGAGCAGTGGGAAGGAGGCAGCCACAGGCTGGTGTGGACCTGGATGCTGGGCTCTGTTCACACTGTCCCCACATTTCTGGTAGGAAAATCTGCTTTGAGCGATGGGCCAAAGTGGAGGGTGCAGGCCCTGTTGACAGTATACAAGACATTTTGAGTCAGCATTTAGAAGCGGAGCTGTTGACAGGAAGCTGCGTGATTATTAAGCCACAAAGAATGGCAAGAGTAACTGGAAGAAGAAACAAATCAAAAGCAGCGAATTTTCTGAGATGCAGAGAACGAAACTGAGAAATTCTTGCTGTTTTCAAAAGCTGCTGAGTCGGTCTCACTTCTTTGCTAAGTCTCTCAATTCTTTTCTTTCTTTTTTTTTTTTTCCCCCTTAGAGGGCTTGAATACCTGGCCTGTACTGATGGGGAGATGCAGAGGCTCAGCTTACGGACAAGTGGACAGGTGAATGAACAGCTATGGGCATTTCTTGGTTCAGGTCAGCTTTCTGTGGGACTTAATTGAATGACATCACCTCTCCCCTGTTTTCTTCTTCTTCCTCCTCCTCATTGATCAAGCTGCTTTTGAGAAAAGTGATACTTTGCATATCTGGCTAAGTACTGTTAACAGCCTCTGCCTGCGGTTTGTTAAAATTAAAAAAAAAAAAAAAAGTGTGATCTTGCTGGAGAAGTAATTTGCTTCTCTCCAACCAATGATGGCTTGTACTTTATGCAAATTGGTATCTAGGGACAACAAATCCCATTTAATACATATGCATAGTTCATAAAAAAAACGACGTGAGAGAAAGAGGAAAAAAAAGATAAAGCAACGAGTCAGCAAAAGAACAGGTTCCGAGGAAATTTATTGTCCCAAATTGGACATTTGTAACAGATGATGTGAACAAGTGTTAACTTTGTTTTCAGCAGCTCTTCACGTACATTCACTAGACATCACACAGATTATGTTTTAAGGATCTGAACTGTAATAAAAAAAAGTGTCTATGGGCTTCAGAGTGTTGTGTTCCATATGGTTAGGGAAGTACGGAGTTATTGCGACAAGCATCTTGTGAAGCTCATTACGCGCGGTGGTGTTAGATGCGAATTGCCGCGCATAGCTATAGGGTACGTACATGACATCCCACAGTCAGCAGATAGCAACTGGAAATGAAAGATATGAAGGCACAGAGTACAGCTTCGGGGAACATGTTAGACAAAACATCTGCTGGTATCAGAGCACTGCATTATCAGATCATTGTGGCCATGAATTTTTTATAAAGACACTTTTTCCCCCTAAACCGTTAACTTTGAAAGTGACATTTTGTGCAAAAAGTTTTTGATTGAAGTGTGATGTCAGGAGGAAGTCCAGTGCAGGGATTCATTGTGCAGACAGCTCACGTGGGCAGCCCAAGAAAACAACTTTTTGCAAATTGGGGGCAATGTCCACTAGCAAAATCCAAGCCGCGGTACATGCCTGTGGGAATGCATAAGCAAGAGGGTTTTCTCAGCCAAGAAACAACGTGACTGCAGCGCTGGGGCCTTTCTTATCACTCAGTGTGAGGAGTGGTCGCTATTCCAGACACCCATGTGGCCCTTCCTTTCCTCGTGTGAGCAGAGTGCTGGGCAGCAGCTCCCATGAAGCAGGCAGGACACACGTCATCGGCGTCCATTCGCCTCTTGGGCTTTTGCTCGTTAGCGGCAGCATGTCTCTTACGCCATTCCTTCCAGTGTTCTCCTAAGCCGGGCCTTGGTTGAACGAAACATGCATGGACGAAAACCTAGCTGAATTCTGATCCTTGGGGCTGTGTGGTGTGGTCGTTCCTATCCCAGGGGCCTTGGAAAAGGGTGAGATGAAGGCCCGATGAGAGGGAAGGAGTGAGGAGACAGCACTCACCTTGAGAAAGGTCTCGATATTTAGGACCCATTACAGAATGTCGTGTATTCCATCTTGGGAGATTAAGTGCTTCTAAAAGCATTGTGACGTATGGAAGAATCCTGCGATCTGCAGTCATTTCCCTGTTAATGTGGTGCTGAGAAATGGAATAATTTCACAGATTCTGATCATCCAGGCCATGGGGTGGAGGGAAAAGCATATTTCTCTTGAAAGAGCTAATACAAAAGAAAAATAGAAGGAAACAAGTTCAAAGACAAGTGGAAGGTCCTTGAAAGGGATTCTGGAGAACTTAAAGGAAGTATTTTGCTCCACTATGTAACCAATATTCAATTCAACATTGTCTTCAGTCAAAATCTGGATTCCTCTCTGAGCCCATTAGAGCAATGACAGGCTGGGGGAGGCCACGGTGTGAGGCTGGGAAACCCTCAAGAGTCAGAATTGATGCACTTGGATACGCAGGGACATCTGTAGAATAATTGGCTATTATTTCCCATATAAAAGAGGAAGGGAAAGGTACCTGTGCATGAGTAAACAGCCACTACAAAGATGCTCCTACTCTACACCAAGCTATTCTCTTGTCACTCTATTCATTTTCCGGTTTTAAAATCCATGTTCTCTTCTGTGTGTTTCTTTCCTTTTTTAATTTTCTTTTTCAGCAAAGCAAAGTGGGGAAGAAGGTTTCTTTTTCCTTCATGTTTCCTGTTTTCTGTTGCTTTATGAAAGACACATAAATAAAGAGAAATAGTCTCTGGGAAAAGGATCTATTCTCTACAATTCTTTCTGAGTGTTTACCCATCAGCAGTATACAGGTAGGCCAGAAAATTGATCCATTCAATAAATACTTATTGAGCATCAATTTTGTGAGTGATCCTTTTGCTGAAAAACAGCTAAACATGTTTATCATCATTTTTGGAAAGCATCTACAAGTAACAAGTTAGTAATATTCAAAGCCAAAGATTAGGTAAAACAAGGAAGGAAGGAGGTAACTAATCTGAATCTGGTTTTGTCTTGAGAACATTCACAATTCCAATCAGAGCTGGCTTTGGTTTTCTGGATCACTAAGGGTATGGGGAAGACAATATCCAAAGATCATGCTAAGTGGGAAATACAATAAGAAAACCTCCTGCACACAACTATAATATGCAATGGACCACTTACTCAGTGTCATATAAAACACAAATTAACACATCCCTGTCATCAGCCAACCACCAGCACACAGTCCTGACCAAAGGAAGGCAAATAAAACTGCATATCTGGAAATTTTCATTGAAAGAGGGAGCTGTATATCTCATAAAAATTCATAACCACAAGCCAGCCATGACATGGACATGTCAATCATAATTCATATGATATGGGTTGTTAAACACACACAACACACACACACACACACACAGATGAAGAATTTGGTAATAGTCACAAGCTGGTACAAAAAACAGGACTTTTTTTTTCTGACAGAACCTACCTTTGATACAAGTTTCCAAGCATGCCTAGAAAAAAAGTTCAAAGAAATATGGACAGAATGCAAAAGAAAAGATACTGTGAGAAACATTAAAATTCACAGATAACGTGATCAAAGAGGCTTCAGAAAAACCTATTTACAAGATAGAGAATATCAAGTAATTGTGTATAATTAGTGCTAAGAAAGAAATGAGACTGAAATTGTGAAAAATAATTATGTTATAAAAATATAAAGGAATATTTGATAAGAAACAAACAGAAATAATGTATAGCTCCATAAAGAGTTTAATGGCAGATTCTATACTATGAGAAATCTTGTGAGCTGGAAGATAAATCCAAAGGAAAGCAGAGATGTAACACACAGTTTGATGAACTGACAGTTAACTTCTCAGTAGCAACAAAGAAAGTCAAACATGTAAACATATAGAGTAACCATTAAGCTAATATAAATATATAGAATAACCATTAAGCTAATATAAATGGGTTACAAAACTTGTTCATAAGTATAGGTGAAATATTGAAAGAAAAAAATGATGTGCTTAGAGGAAAATATGTGTAACTATCAGCCAAGATTGCAAGTTAATCAAAGGGATTTTAAAGAAAGAAGGTAAAATAATGATATTTTGGGCAATAAAACTAATATTTCACTATTAACAGAACCTTTTTGAAGGAACTTTTAAAAGATAAAACTCACAAAGAAGAAAAGTGATCCCAGATGTTAGCTTTGAGAAGCAAGAATAAGGTATGAGCAAAGAAAATGGTAATAGGTGGATAAATATAAATAAACTTCAGTTGCATAAAATCAAAGTGACAAATTCTTCTTGAGGCTAAAAAACCAAATAGACAAAATCAATAGAGCAAACAAACAAGAAAGTGGATAAAATAATGAGGTTGATGGTTATTAACATAGTTACAGGTTCAAGCTAAAGAGTTTGACTTAGATCTCATATATTATGTCGTATGCTAAAATATATAGAGTAACCATTAAGCTAATACAAATGGGTTACAAAACTTGTTCATAAATATAGGTGAAATATTGAAAGAAAAAATATAATCAAACTTTTAAAAAGAAGTAATGAAGGAGAGGAAAATAAAACACACAATTTGGAGCAAGTGAGAAGCACAAATTAAAATGGAGTATTTCAATCCATATAAATAGGTAATCATAGTAAATGTAAATGGTCCTTATAGTCTAGTTTAAAGAACAAGAAAGCCAAATTGTAAGAGAGAGAGAGGAAGATGAGGAAAAGATAGGAGATGATAGGAGATGATAAAATACAGAGGAAGAGGAAATAAAAAATAAGAACAAGAAAGAACTTTTAAAAGGTTAAAAAAGAGAAGAGAGAAACCAGGGGAGTATTAATTAAAAGAAAGATGGCATAGCTACAATAACACAAGACAAAGTAAACTGTCAAAATCATTATGAAAGAAGTGCCACTGGATAGTGACAGAATGTTTATTTTTAAACTTGTATGTATTTAGTAATAGCTTAGGACATTTAAAGTGAAAACTAACAAAAATTATGAGAAATATACAAGTTACTATCATAGTGGTACACTTTAAGACCCCTCACAGTAACTGATATAGCAAACTAGTAAGATTTAAAGTTGGAGGAATTCATCACAAAGTGAAAAAAAAAAAAAAAACTATATTAACCAAGCACAGACAGAGATACAGAGAGCAGAGGTGAGACCAGCTGTGTCTACAGGGGATAAGGGCATAGGGGTGTCCAGGTACCCCCTTGATTCCAGACAAGTATTCACAAAATGCTTCCTAAACATTGGCATTCAGGGTTTGTATCTCTTGGTTTTGGTCTTGGTTTTGATGAAGAAAATGGTGATTTATGGATGGAAACAGAATTCTTGAAACCTCTTTAGTTTGAAACAGCTTACTTCCTCTTTCCAAATTTTATCCAGCTAATTTCTTTTACTGATTTGATTTTTCAAGTTTAAGGTAATAATTGTGATCAAAACTAAACATTCTTTGCATTTTTTGATTTTAAGATGATTTACTTAGTATTTACCTAGTAAGAATTATATTTGTGCAGAGATAGATAAGCTTCTATTGTTTATGCAACATCAATGAATTTCCTTTTTAGTGATTTTTTCCAATAATGTCTCATTTTACCAAATGTTCTTATGAACCTATGGAGATTATCACAAGAATTTTAACTTATATGAAGTAGGATTTTAATATTATTCTGAAATGTGTATTTTGAGAATTTATTTAGGATCTTGTCATTGATATTCATGAGTGACAGTGTTCTGTGGTTTCTTTTTTTAAAAAAAAATATTTTCAGTATACATAAGAAGAGTGTGGAAGCATTGGAACTGTCTTCTACTTGAAGGTCTTCCATGTAAACATGTCTGGACTTGGTACTTTATAAGACTTGGTACATTTGGGGAGTGAACCAATGGAAGGAAGACCTTTCTCTCTGTGTCTCTCACTGTCTGTAACTCTACCTGTCAAATAAATAAATAAAATCTTAAAAAAAAAAAAAAGATGTGGGGCATAGACAAATGTGGGACAGGAAGAAAGATAGACTCTTCATTTTGTGTTTTTATTATTAAGTATCTGTTCAGATAAAATATGCATAGCATCAAGTTCATCCACCCACTATAAGAATTCAGTTTTCTTAGTACATTTACAGAGTTGTGTGATCATCACAAAAACCTAGTCACAGGGCATTTTTTGCTACACCAAAAGGAAATCCTAAATCAATCAGCAGTCACCCTTCTGTTTGAAACTTCACCGCCATCCTCAGTTCTAGGCACAACTAATTGCCACCTGCAGATATTCCTACAGAGAAATCCTGTATAAGATTTCATACATGTATTTAGTGACTAGCAGAATGTTTTTGAGGTTTATCCACGTTGAAGAACGTATAAATATTTCATTTCTTTGTATTACCAAATAATATCCATTAAATGGATATACCATGTTTTTATTTGTTCATTCATTAATTGATGTGAATTTGGATTGCTTCCAGTGGGTTTATTATAAGTATTTTTTGTGTATTTTTGGACATGTATCTTCATTTTTCTTGGCTATGTACCTGGATAGGTATAGAAAATTTGTGGGCTTGGTAGAGACTTACTGGGAATTTTATAAGTTGAGATGCTTTGGGAAGGACTAATGGATTTGAAACTTTTTTTTTTTTTTTTTGACAGGCAGAGTGGACAGGTACTTATCCTGGTCTCCCATGCAGGTGCAGGGCCCAAGCACTTGGGCCATCCTCCACTGCACTCCCTGGCCACAGCTGGGGCAACCGAGCCAGAATCCTGCGCCTCGACTGGGACTAGAACCCGGTGTGCTGGCGCCGCAAGGTGGAGGATTAGCCTAGTGAGCCGCGGCGCTGGCCTGAAACTTCTTAATATCAAAAAAATCTCTTGAAGATGTGCAGGAAGACATCAGTTGGACTACCTGGATTGTACGATAACTCTGTGTTTGACACTTGAGCTACTTCTGAACTGTTATCTGTAGCAGCTTCACCACTTTACATTTCCACCAGCATTGTATGAGGGTTCCAATTTCCCCACAACCTCATTCATACTTGTTATTGCTTGTTATTTTGATTACAGCCATTCTGGTGGGTGTGAATTGGTATCTCATTATAGCTTTGATTTGCCAAAACCATAATGATTTGTCATCTCCCTAATGAATAATGATGTAGAGCATCTTTTCATGTGTTTATTGATAATTTTCTATCGTCCTTGGAGAGATATCTATGCTAATCCTTTGCCCATTTTAATTTTTTTTAATTTTTATTGACTTGTAAAGAGCTTTTTAATACCCTGGATATACTTCTTCCCTTATCAGATCTATTACTTGTGAATACTTTTTCTCAGTATGTAAGCTATCTTTTCACTTTCGTAATCATTTCTTTTGAAGCCAAGTATTTTTTTAATTTTGAGAAAGTTCTACTTTGAATCTTTTATCACTGTGTTTTTGGTATCAAATCTAAGGAATCATTCTTTAACTCAACATGTGAAAATTTATTCTTACATTGACTCCAAAGATTTTTATAGTTTTAGCAATGTATGTTTAGATATATGACCCTTTTTAGTCCATTTCTTGTATGGTATGATGTAAGAGTCCAAATTTCATGCTTTTTATTTGAATATTAATTTGTATCAGAGATAAATTTTTATACAATTCTGTTCATATTTGAACCATATAAATGCATTCAGAGAAATATTAAGTAAGGAGAAAAAAGAACTGCTCAACTCATGAAATAAAACACAGAGAATAAAAATCCCTATTCTGTTAATATCATAAGACGATAGACATGATGTGGTGGGGTAGAGATAGATTTCATTGTGTTATTTTTTCAAAATTCACGAACTTCCCATTAGAGGAAGGGTTATCTGTCAGTGTAATTGTTAAAAACAGCTCTTCTAGTATGTCTGCACAATATTCTATAATTATTAAGGAAATTAAGACGTCTTTATATGCATTAGTATGGAAAGGTTCCAAACGTCATTAAGTAATATATGACAGTTGCAGAAAAATGTTTATATTTTGCAAACATTTGGGTGAAAATACATATAATTCAAATGTATGCAGATGCATAGAACATGTCTTGAAGGCTACATCGGTAGTAATAGGTCAAGAAACTGGTAGAATGCTTGCCCGTACAGAACTGGGCAGCTGACAAGTCAAGAGAGAAATGGAAACTGATTTTTAACTCAGTATCACTTTTTGTACTTTGTGAACTTAGAAAAATGCATATGTTTTGTATTTTTCATATGTTTTTCCTGTTTTGTGGTAACTAATATATAGATGACCAAAAAAAGTAATGTGTATGGGTGAAATTGACATTTTGAGATTTGATGATTGTTTATAGTCTTATCTAAATTCCTAAAGGACAGTGGTACCTCTACTTACTACTTGTTGAATTCTTTATTTAGTGGAGGATCAAGTTTATGATTATAAAGTAAATAGAAAGTATGTCATTGCAAAAATTAAAAGAAAAATAGGTAAGGAAGGAAGAGGGTGGTGGAAGGAGGATGGAAAGTGTCATTACGTTCATAAAATTATGTACATGAAATACATTAAATCTGTGCCCTTTATATAAGGAAATATGTTTTTTTAAAAAAACTTAGTTAATAAGGTGGTGACTAACTTTACCAAATTTTAATAGGGAATATCTTTCCCAAGTTTTCTCTGAGATAATGACTGTAGAATTCTAAACAACTTCCTATTAAGTAATATGACTATACAAATGATTCAAAAATATTTACTACTTCAAATGAGCATACTTTGACATTGCAGCCAAAATGAACTGAGCAACATTCAAAAAATACCCAGTGAGAAAGCACTCCACTTAAAGGGATCCTGGTGCAATAGTACACACTTGTTCACAAATCACCTCACACTCAAACAAAAAACTCACCTTGAGTTTTGGGAAAGGTGTAATTTTACAAGATGGGTAGCAAACTTAGAGGCCAAAGAGCCATTAATCATATGCTTCATTAAGAAGACACTGAGGGCCGGTACTGTGGCGCAACGGGTTAAAGCCCCAGCCTGCAGCGCCGGCATCCCATATGGGTGCCAGTTCGAGTCCCAAGTCCCGGATGCTCCTCTGTACCTGCATGGGAGACCTGGAAGAAGCTCCTGGCTCCTGGCTTTGGATTAGCTCAGCTCTGGCCATTGCAGTCATTTGGCAAGTGAACTAGCGGGATGGAAGACCTCTCTCTCTCTCTGGCTCTACCTCTCTCTGTAACTCTTTTAAATAAATAAAATAATTATTTAAAAAAAAAAAAAGAAGACACTGAAGTCATGGACTTCACTGAAGGGAAGCCATGGAGATTTGGGACAGCATTCTATATCTGTTTTTGAAGGTAATGCCAGAGAACAAATCATTTATTGCCAGCACAATGCTTTTTATGTATAACCATTCTTTTTTTTTAACTTTTATTTAATGAATATAAATTTCCAAAGTACAGCTTATGGATTACAATGGCTTCCCCCCCATAACGTCCCTCCCACCTGCAACCCTCCCCTTTCCCACTCCCTCTCCCCTTCCATTCACATCAAGATTCATTTTCGATTCTCTTTATATACAGAAGATCAGTTTAGCATACATTAAGTAAAGATTTCAACAGTTTGCTCCCACACAGAAACATAAAGTGAAAAATACTGTTTGAGTACTAGTTATAGCATTAAATCTCAATGTACAGCACACTAAGGACAAAGATCCTACATGAGGAGTGAGTGCACAGTGACTCCTGTTGTTGACTTAACAAATTGACACTCTTGTTTATGGCATCAGTAATCACCCTAGGCTCTTGTCATGAGCTGCCAAGGCTATGGAAGCCCCCTGAGTTCACCGACTCTGATTATATTTAGACAAGGCCATGGTCAAAGTGGAAGTTCTCTCCTCCCTTCAGAGAAAGGTACCTCCTTCTTTGACGACCCGTTCTTTCCACTGGGATCTCACTTGTGGAGATCTTTCATTTAGGTTTTTTTTTTTTTCCCCCAGAGTGTCTTGGCTTTCCATGCCTGTAATACTCTCATGGGCTTTTCAGCCAGATCCACATGCCTTAAGGGCTGATTCTGAGGCTAGAGTGCTGTTTAGGACATCTGCCATTCTATGGGTCTGCTGTGTATCTCACTTCCCATGTTGGATCATTCTCTTCCTTTTTTATTCTATCAGCTAGTATTTGCAGACACTATTCTTGTTTATGTGATCCCTTTGGTTCTTAGTCCTATCATTATGATCAATTGTGAACAGAAATTGATCACTGGGGCTAGTGAGCTGGCATTGGTACATGCCACCTTGATGGGATTGAATTGGAATTCTTGTCAATCCACAGAACTGACTCGACAAGGCATCTGTGATGCTCTCCAAACAGTTTAGAGATGGTGTCCAAGTGTTCCCTCTAACAAGATTATTTCACATGATGCCTCTGTTACTCTTCCAGAAAAAAAAAATAATGCATGTTTGTATTTATTTATTACAGGGGCTTGACCATTGTGGGAGTTTTAATCTGACTCACTGTACATTGAGAACCACACTTTAGTAGTCTGCATTTTATTTAAGATTTATACAAACTAAAGATAAAATATTGATGTCAATGTAGCTAGAAAGGTCATTTGTATAAGACCAGTGTAAGCAAATAATGAAAGATAGAATCAAAAGGGAGAGAATGATCCTGCGGGGGAAGCAGGACACACAGCAGACTCATAGAATGGCAAATGCCCAAAACAGCACTCCTGCCTCAGAATCAACCCTTGGGACATTAGGATCTGACTAAAAGGTCCATGAAAGTCTCGCAGGCATGGAAAGCTATGACACGGTGGCAAAAAACAATCTAAATGAAGGATCCTGGTGAACAACACCCCAGCAGAAGGATCAGGCCATCAAGGAGAGAGGCACCTTTCTCTGAAGGGAGGAAGGAAACTCCACTGTGATATGGCCTTGACTAAACAAATTCAGAGTTGGTGAACTCAAGGGGCTTCCATAGCCTAGACAGCTCATAGCAAGAGTCTCGGGTGATTGCTGACATCATAAATAAAAGAGCCAATTGTTAAATCAACAACGGGAGTCACTGGGTTCATGCTCCCCATGCAGGATCTCTGTCCTTAATATGTTTAACTATGAAACTCAAAAACAGCACTACTAGTCGAACAATACCCTATACCAGGTCGGTTGTGTGAGTGCAACCTGTTGAAATCCCTGCTTAGTATATACTAAGTTGATCTTCAGTATATGAAGGTAATTGAAAATGAAACATGATGAAGGGCGGGATGGGAGAGGGAGTAGGTGAGGGGAGGGCCACAGGAGGGAGGGAGGTCGGGGCGGGGGAAGCCACAACAATACAAAAGATGCATTTTATATTCTACTTAAAACTATTGGTTGAACTCTGTAGTTAATACACAATTACTCTTAGGTGTTTAATTAATGCTATAACTAGTACTCAAATAGTATTTTACACTTTGTGTTTCTGTGTGGGAGCAAAATGTGGCAATCTTTACTTAATATACGCTAAATTGATCTTCTGTATATAAAGATAATTGAAAATTAATCGTGATGTGAAGGGGAAGGGGAGAGGGAGTGGGAGAGGGGAGCGTTGTGGGTGGGAGGGAAGTTACGGGGGGGAGGAAGCTATTGTAATCCATAAGCTGTACTTTGGAAATTTATGCTCATTAAATAAAAAAAAAATAAAGACCATCGATAAGTCCTAGGCCACTGGGACTTCTGACCAACTGGCTCTAAATTAAAAAAAAAAAAAAAAGAAAAAAGAAAGAAAGGTCATTTGTACTGTTAGAAGCATCTTGTATCTTGTCAATTTGTTCCATTGTCCAGAAAAGTTGATAAATCACAGCAGATACTTAACAACAAATTCCTTTCAATTGGAAACCTGAGCTCCTCAACTGAAGACAGTAAAATTTAGGCTTCTGGGTTTAAGAGGAGCAAAGAAATTTACAAATGAAATTACCTGTTGGTGAATTCCTTGATGGGAACAAAGAGATAGCTTCGTTACATATTATTCCCCCCACGGCTGTGTCTGTCCATCTAGAGGCTGTGATTGATGATGTCACCAAAACAAAGGAGTGCATTTAGTCTAATAAGCAAACTTGAAGAGACATTGAAAGGCTGGAATTATGTATGGCAGAAGACAATTATGCAAGCTAAATGATTCTTTAATTAATAATGAGATCCATCACAAGCTAAAGAGAAGGATTCACCGGATGGAAAGCTTTGTGATTTACTCTGTGTGTGTCCATATGTGCCTGCAGTGTATATATTTTGGGATGTAGGTGTTATATGCAGTATGGGCTCCATGGTATCTGAATCTACATACTTGTTGTCTGAGCTCATGACTCATTCATACGCCGGGAAGGTGGGTGCCTAGAATGTACAAATTGTTTCTTATGAGAGACAACACTTTGCCTAGCTCCTAAAATTGAATTTCATTGATTTGTAATTTATGTTCTTCTATTTTCAAACTGTAAGTAGTTGCTTAATATCGGCTCCACTTAGATTTTGTGAAACACTAAATCAAATCATGGAAGTATATAAATGTCTTTATATTTACAAGGCCAAACATATATGTCAATATCAATGTACATACATAAACTAAAACAACCTCAGTTCACTTTTAAGTGTTTCCCAGTCTCTGGATGTACAACTTTTTTTTTTTTTAAGATTTATTTATTTATTTAAGTTACAGAGAGGCAGAGACAGATGCATGGTGGGGGGTCAGTCTTCTACCCACTGGTTCACTCTCTAGATGGCTGCAATGGATAGAGCTGGGCCTATCCAAAGCCAGGAGCCAGGAGAGCTTCTTCCAGGTCTCCCACGCGGGTGCAGGGGCCCAGGGACTTGGCCCATCTTCTACTGCTTTCCCAGGCCAGAGCAGAGAGCTGGATCAGAGGTGGAGCAGCCTGGACTTGAACTGGTATCCATCTGGGATGCTGGGATTGCAGGCAGCGGCTTTACCACTGCGCCACAGCGCTGGCCCCACTGCATGCACAACTTATAACTAGCGACTTAGGTTTGTTTCAATATTTTGGAACGCTAGTTTTCAAACTGTGTTTTATGCAACCCTAAGTTTGAAAACGATTCCCTCCAACTGTTTCCCCCAGTACTCTTAGAAACTATACAGTGTGGAAGGCAGGGGAGAAAAGTATATAGTTCCAGCCCAAAGAGCCACAGTTTCACATCATGGCTTTGCTTAAACAGAGTTCTTTGGCTATAAAGAGTTTTAAACCACCTTTGAAAAAATACCGTAACAAACCCTATACTATGTGCAAGAAAATTTCCACAACAACATAAAACTTGTAGTATGGAAGCACAAAGAACAACTCTTTGAATAATTTAAAAAGTAATTTTGTTATTGAAGCAAAGTGTGTACACACATGAGGGTATATAACAAAGTTCATGGAAAAATGGAATTAAAACATGTTTATTTTGAAGCAAAAATCTTGTGAAAACCATGCATAGGTTTTTGTAATATATACTTTCCATGAACCTTTTGAAAACCCTCATGTATGCTTTGCCAGATTTCTTAAAAATAAACAAATTAGGTAGTATGAACCAACGTTAAAAAGTTAAAAGAATACCAGCACACTTTGACAAAATGCTCATAACATTCATAACAGACAACAGATTATTATCCATGGTAGATAGAGAGCTTAAATATGTATTCAGTAGAGGCAAGCGCTAAAGCGCGATGGGTTAAGCCACCATCAGCATTGCCGGTATCCCATATATGGGCACTGGTTCAAGTCCTAGATGCTCTACTTCCAATATAGCTCCCTGCTAATGGCCTAGGAAAGCAGTAGAAGATGATCCAATTGCTTGGGCCCCTCCAACTACACAGAAGACCCTGATGAAGCTCCTGGCTTCTAGCTTCAGCTTGGCCCAGCCTTGACCATTATGGCCATTTGGGAAGTTAACCAGCAGATGGAAAATCTCTGTGTCTCTCCTCTCTATCTCTGTGATGTGACTCTCAAATAAATAAGTAAATCTTTAAAAAAAAAAAAATGTATTCAGGGGCCAGCGCTGTGGTGCAGCAGATTAACGCCTTGGCCTGAAGCGCTGGCATCCCATATGGGTGTCGGTTCAAGACCCGGCTGCTCATCTTTCTGATCCAGCTCTCTGCTATGGCCTGGAAAAGCAGTAGAAGATGAATCAACTCCTTGGGCCCCTGCACCCACATGGGAGACCTGGAAGAAGCTCCTGGCTCCTGGCTTCGGATCGGTGCAGCTCCGGCCATTGCAGCCATCTGGGGAATGAACCATGTGATGGAAAATCTCTCTCTCTCTCTCTCTCTCTCTCTCTCTCTCTCTCTCTCTCTCTCCCTCTCCCCCCCCCGCCTCTCCTTCTCTCTCGTATAACTCTGACTTTCAAATAAATAAATAAATCTTCAAATAAAAATGTATTCAGGCTTAAGTAATTAGATTTGAAATAGCAAATTATATGAACAATTCGGCCGGCACCGCGGCTCAATAGGCTAATCCTCTGCCTGCAGCACTGGCACACCGGGTTCTAGTCCCGGTTGGGGCGCCGGATCCTGTCCTGGTTGCTCCTCTTCCAGTCCAGCTCCCTGCTGTGGCCAGGGAGTGCAGTGGAGGATGGCCCAAGTGCTTGGGCCCTGCACCCCATGGGAGACCAGGAGAAGCACCTGGTTCCTGGCTTCGGATCAGCGCAGTGCGCCGGCCGCAGTGACCATTGGGGAGTGAACCAACGGAAAAGGAAGACCTTTCTCTCTGTCTCTCTCTCTCACTGTCCACTCTGTCAAAAAAAATTATATGAACAATTCATTAAAGAATGTGAATAGTCAACAATAAATGGTAAATTCACTAGTAAACAGATGAAATGTATATTTTTATTATTATTATTATTTTTTTTTTTTTTTGACAGGCAGAGTGGACAGTGAGAGAGAGAGACAGAGAGAAAGGTCTTCCTTTGCCGTTGGTTCACCCTCCAATGGCCGCCGCGGCCGGCGCGCTGCGGCCAGCGCACCGCGCTGATCTGATGGCAGGAGCCAGGAGCCAGGTGCTTTTCCTGGTCTCCCATGGGGTGCAGGGCCCAAGCACCTGGGCCATCCTCCACTGCACTCCCGGGCCACAGCAGAGAGCTGGCCTGGAAGAGGGGCAACCGGGACAGAATCCGGTGCCCCGACCGGGACTAGAACCCGGAGTGCCGGCGCTGCTAGGCGGAGGATTAGCCTAGTGAGCCGCGGCGCCGGCCGAAATGTATATTTTTAAAAATACATTGGTTTTACCCTTTCAGACTGACAAAAATATAAAGCAAGGCTGCTGAGGTGAAATGCTCATTAGACTGTAGGATAACAAGGGCTCCTTAAGGTCTTGTGGGTATAGGAACTTTACCTATTGGGAGGACAACATGGCGATATCTTTCAATTTTTGAAATATGAATTGGAATTTATTCAGCCATTCCTCTTCTAGAAATATATTGTAGAAATACTTATACATGGAATCCATTTACTTATTTGGTTGTTTATGATTTTAAAGCATTTCAGTAAATGTTTTGATACTCCCTTCTAAAGGTGTATTCGAATCCCTCTTTTCTTTGATATTTAGCAGACTTTGTGACTTACTTCTAACAGAGAAAATGTGCTGGTGTAGCACGAGATGACTTCTCAGATGAGGTCACAGAAAGGGTAGGATCAGTCTGGCTCTTGTTTCCTTGATTTGTGCACATTGAGGAAGCCAGCTGCCAGACCATGAGGCAACTCATGCTGGAAATAACTGAGATTTCCATGGGAAGGCTCAAGCTGGGGAGAAGTGAGGTTTCCCACCAACAACCAGCACCAACCCAACACCCAAACATACGAGTGAGTCCCTTAGGTCCTCCAGCTCCAGTGCCACCACCACGTGACTGCTGATACTGACTATACCTGTGAAGAAATGGTTCCCAGCCAGAGCAGCCAGCTAAGCTGCTCTGAGACTTCTGACCAACAGAAGCTAGAAGAGAACAAAGGTTTGTCATTATTTGGCCATTTATTTTAGTATAATTTGCTATGACTAAGTAGATAACCAATGCACAGTATTTTGCATTATTTGTAGTACTGAAAAATCAGAAACAATTTGCATTTCCATCAATTAACGAATGGTTGAATAAACCGTCCATATTGTAAAACATTATACAAGTGTCAAATTAACAAGATAGCTCTAGGTATTCTAAAGTGAAAAATCCTCTGGCAATATTACACAATGAAATCAGAAATAATATGAATTATATTAATTTTTATATGAAAAGATATTTTGATGTATGTTTTTTACATGTATGTCTCATATGGATGTCTTATTTGCATGGGCCTATGCTTTCAGCAACATCTGGAATAATGGATTGCTTAGAAGAGGTAGAAAGGAGACTTTCACATTATATACTCCTGTCTATAGAGAAATTTAAAATTAAAAACATGTTTTATACATCCATGTTTACTTTTATGAGTATATATATATATATATATTTTTTTTTTTTTGGACAGGCAGAGTGGACAGTGAGAGAGAGAGAGACAGAGAGAAAGGTCTTCTTTTGCCGTTGGTTCACCCTCCAATGGCCGCCGCGGCCGGCGCGCTGCGGCCAGCGCACCGCGCTGATCTGATGGCAGGAGTCAGGAGCCAGGTGCTTTTCCTGGTCTCCCATGGGGTGCAGGGCCCAAGCACCTGGGCCATCCTCCACTGCACTCCCTGGCCACAGCAGAGAGCTGGCCTGGAAGAGGGGCAACCGGGACAGAATCCGGCGCCCCAACCGGGACTAGAACCCGGTGTGCCGGCGCCGCTAGGCGGAGGATTAGCCTAGTGAGCCGCGGCGCCGGCCCTTTTATGAGTATATTTTTAAAAATAGAACTGAAGAAATATAAATGAAGTAGCACACGTTCCCTTTAGGGGCTTTTAGTGTTGATACCTGCTAATTATCAAAAAAGTACAGGACAAGAAAATAGGATAAGAGTTAAAATGCATAGTTTACTTCAATAGCTTTGTGACTATATAAAATTAAAAAAAGTAAAACAATGGTTAGAGGTTTAATTCATGGCCAGGTCATGTTAAGTAATTTCTTGGCTACAGCCTGTCTGTCAAATGGGACCGTGGAGCTGAAGTGGTGGCCTGGGGAAGGTATGAGGATGACTTGCTCCAAATACCTGCTGCTACTGGACAAAGTCCAGAAGCCACACTAGATGCCAGATGAATTGTGGGTCGATAGTGACATTGTCATGTACAAAGGAAAGCCCATTAAAGAGGGGGATGAAATAGATGTCTACCTGTGGGAGCTATTGATTGGATTTAATGCTTGGGCTTTTATCTCGTTATGCTGCATGTAATATGCTGAGGATTTCAGAAAAAAAAAATAATACATGAGCTGTCCCAGGAACTGTGGGTCAAAAGGGAGGGGATAATAGAATTTGAATAAAAAAGAGAAAATTGATTAGCAGATAGTGATTATTAGGCAAGATTATGAGAAGGCAATATTACAGCTAGCAGAGCATCATAAAGAATGCCCATCCTTTAGCACAAAGCCATCCCGATCAACCTGATGCACACTAGAAGAAGGCTCAAGTGACCAAGGCAAATTTTAATTGGGATTGCAAATATTCATTGGCAAAACATGGCTGAAGAGTCTCCTTGATGGTACTTATAGAAAGCCTTATGTCTTCTTTCAAAGGTTTTTTAAGAGGAGCTCCAAAAAAAAAATCTAATTCCAGTTCATAGGTTTTCGTTATTTTAATGTTCTCATCTCTGGTGTAGGCATATTATAAATGGAATTAACTACATTACTAATGCTTTTAATCTGATTTTACTGGCGCCTAGGGCTGACTACTAGGAATCATCATGTGTGTCATTAAAAGAAAAATACAGTTATACAGAAACTAAATTACATGTCCAAATAAACACATTTATCCATGCGCTTTATTTATTATCTCAAGTAGCCAATGCATAGATCTCTCACGCTGTGTCTTCCAAAACAGAGTTGCTACAAAACAGTTAGTCTGACTGCTGGAATCCAAACCTAACACTTGATAAAAGAACTGGCAAGAAGAGCCCACAATGTTATGACGTTTTCTTTCACTTAACAACTCCTGGATTTTAAGCCTGGAACTAGACTCTTGTGGGGGACTGCATGTATCTTTTTGATAGACTATTCATATGGGAGAAATAACTGACAGTTTTTTAGTTCACTGCGATCAACTGCTGAAGAATCAATTGGATTACTACATAGTCGATCTGATTTGACTCTTCAGACAAGTACTAACACTCATTGGGTATTGTTGACTGGAAATCCTCTATGTGAGGCTGCAGCTTTGAACTTGGTGGTAAGAAATGAAATGCTAAAGTGCATGCGCTGAAGATTTTATAAGAGATTTTGAAAGGTAGAATCTGCCACAGTTCAAGACATAGGAACTGATTTCTAGAACTCCAGGGGACTCTTGTCTCAACTTAGAGTTGTTTGTATTTACTTTAAATATTTTCAAAATCTGCACCATGCCAATCAAAAATCAAGTTATCATCAATGAAGGTGTCCTCTTTCCATCTTCAGCCGAATCTGCTGCTGACTCACTAGTGACCTTGACCCCTCTCCTGATGGTCTGTGTTTGTTATCTGCCCACTGATATTTACTTTCTGAGCAACTTAATGGGAAGCACCTCTTTTTTTAGCCATTGCTTCTTGGTATTTTGGATTAAGATTTAAATATCTGTGATATCACTTGGCTTTATTTCATTTATTACTCCAAGTATGCAGAAGCTTTTGGAGCGCAAATTCTTGTGTTCTGTTTTCTTTCCTTTTTCTCCCCAACCAGGCCTGGCACAGCACCAGGAACCTGGGAGATCTACAGCCAGACTGGTTACTGTGCAGTGTGAAATCCAGCTGGTGTTGTGGTGCAGCAGGGTAAACTGCTGCTTGCCACACCTTCACCCCATATCAGAGTGCCAGCTTGAGTCCTGACTGTTCTGCTTCCAAATCCAGCTTCTTTCCTATGCACCTGGGAAAGCAGTGGAAGATGGTGCAAGTTCTTTGCCCCAGGCATCCACATGAATAACCTGAATGGAGCTCCTGGCTCTTGGCTTTGGCCTGGCTCAGCCCTAGCTGTTTGGGTCATTTCAGGAGTAATCCAGCAGATGGAAGAGCTCTCGCTCTCTCTCTCTCTCTCTCTCTCTCTCTGCTTTTCAAATAAATAAATCTCTTTAAAAAAAAACAAGAAACTCATAATACAGTCTGGTCTCAGAAACTTCATAACTTAATTGGCTCAGAAGATCAGGAGAGTATGTACAATACAACCAAAAAGAAGAAAAAGAAAATATTTATTTACTATTACAGAGATAAAGGAAATATAATTAAGGCCATGAATATTTTCACAATACAATTACTCTTACAATGAGGATTTCTACTTTACCGATGAGGAGACAGGCTGAGATAGGTTAAGGAATTGGCCTAAAGTCATGTTGATTTTAAGTGATGGTGATGATTCAAGCCCAGGTCAGCTGGGTTCTATCCACTGGGCAAGGTCAACAGTCAACAACATCAAAGAGACTGCATTAGTGTCCCACAAAGCTGGGTGACCACTAAGAAAGAGTACAGGGAAGGAAGGACACAGAAATGGCTCGGGAAAGGTTCCCAGAAGGGGGAATTTGGGAGAAAAACAGAGGGGTTGCAGCTCTGAGAAATAGCAGATTGAGCAAGTAGAGCAAGGTAATAAAGAAAAGAAAAAGCGTTTGCCATTAAGGCTGTAGAAATATTTACAGTTGGTTTCCAATCTCTTCATATTTTCTGTCTAGGCAAACAGCAATAAAGGTATGTGGAAAAAACATATATATTAAATTACTAGGTGTCAGATTTCTGATTTGATAACACTTGGTGTAAAAATAACAGTTATTATTACTCTTCATTTATCTGGCTCTGAGAGTGTACACAGCACAGTATAATAAGTAGAATTTATCAGAGGAAGGACAAGATTGGTGCCCCAAGGGCTTTGACGAGGAGAGGCTCAAGCAGAAGCGGTGACACCCGAGAATCAGGGCACTGCAATCACGGCCACGTGGCCGCGCCTTCCCTCGCAGGCTGCAGTTGGAGACGCGAGGCCTTGTTGTGGGTGGTGTTTTTCTTTTGTGGGAGGATATGGAGAAAGATTTTAATGTCTGTCTTCCAGACAGAGGATGTTAATTGAAATCCTTTCCTACCGTTACGTGTCTTACATTAGTACATGTGAACAAAGAAAGCCATTCTCCTCCACAAGCCTGTTCCTCATCTTTTGAATTGTGGGCTAGGTTTACTCGTGATCCAATGAGGACAGGGCAGGAGGGCAACCCCCTTCCTCAGAGCTCCCCGGAAGCCAAGTGCAAGTTCACACCAACCCCAGGTACTGATCATGGAGCATGCACCTGCACTAGAAGGAAATATGTAAGAATGCCCTCTTGAGCAATGTTGCACACACACTCAGAAGTCAACCAAGAAACAGCAACTGAGCAAAATTAAAACCAAAAGCCTAAAGTCGTCTCTCAAATCAGAGCATAGGTTCTCAATAATACTGTTAACGTTTATGCTGGACAAAAGATTAAGAAGCGTGGTTTTGTAGGTTCCTAACCCTGCTACTAGCAGCAGCCATTGAGAGGAAGAGGAGGAGACAGAACATGGCTGATGACAAGGGCAAGCATAGCTAGTGCTGGGGAGTGGTGGCAAAGGCACAGAGCAAACACTACAATTTCAGAGGTCTCTGAGGGTATCAGTATTTCTGCATAGGGTTATAACAAAGAACACAATGTGTGTTTGTTTTACCTAACTATATGATATGTATTACCCATAACAAAAAATCATTTTTTAACTTTAAAGAAGAATTGTATTATTTTGCAAAAATAAACTGTGAACCAACTACTCCATCTGAAAGAAAAATTACACTCATTGGAATAAAGTATTAAAAATAAGAGAATCAAGGCCAGCGCTGTGGCGTAGCCAGTAAAGCCGCCGTCTGCAGTGCTGGCATCCCATATGGGTGCCCATTTGAGTCCCAGCTGCTCCACTTTGGACCCAGCTCTCTGCTATGGCCTGGGAAAGCAGTAGAAAATGGCCCAAGTCCTTGGGCCCCTACACCTGCATGGAAGACCTGGAAAAAGCTCCTGGCTCCTAGCTCCTAGCTTCGGATCGGCGCAGCTCTGGCCGTTGCGGCCAACTGGGGAATGAACCCTCTCCTTCTCTCTCTGTGTAACTCTTTCAAGTAAATAAATCAATCTTTTAAAAAAATAGAGAATCAGGGCTGGCACTGTGGCTCACTTGGTTAATCCTCCGCCTGCGGCACCGGCATCCCATATGGGCTCCGGGTTCTAGTCCTGGTTGCTCCTCTTCCAGTCTAGCTCTCTGCTGTGGCCCGGGAGGGCAGTGGAGGATGGCCCAAGTGCACCCTTGCAGGTGCATGCGAGACCAGGAGGAAGCACTTGGCTCCTGGCTTCAGAAGGGCGCAGCACCGGCAGTGGCGGCCATTTGGGGGTGACCCAACAGAAGGAAGACCTTTCTCTCTGTCTCTGTCACTGTCTACAATTCTACCTGTCAAATAAATTAATTAAAAAAAAAATAGAGAATCATAGTACAGAATAAAAGCAGCATTTAAATTTTGGATTTAAGTCTAATTAACTGACATTAATTGTTAATATGATTTAAGGAAAATATTGAAAGAATTTATTAAGAAGAAATACAAAATTCACAATCGGGAAAACATACAGGTTATTTCAAAGATATTAGGAAGTAAGAGCAGTCAGAGAGAAAGTGAACTTATATGAAAGTCCATTTAGTGTTGAATAAGATTTATTGAGTCTTGGCCGGCGCTGCGGCTTACTTAGCTAATCCTCCGCCTGTGGTGCTGGCACCCCAGGGTTCTAGTCCTGGTCGGGGTGCCTGATCCTGTCCTGGCTGCTCCTCTTCCACTCCAGCTCTCTGCTGTGGCCCGGAAGTGCAGTGGAGGATGGCCCAGGTCCTTGGGCCCTGCACCTGCCTGGGAGACCAGGAGGAGGCACCTGGCTTCTGGCTTAGGAGCGGCTGCAGTGCACCAGCCGCAGTGACCATTTGGGGGGTGAACCAATGGAAAAAGGAAGACCTTTCTCTCTGTCTCTCTCTCTCTCTCTAACTCTGCCTGTCAAAAAAAAAAAAAGATTTATTGAGTTCTTATTATATGTCAGAAGCAATACTAATCAGAAGCAATGCTATGGTTTTAAAATGATACACTACAAAACAGATTCTTGTCCACATGGCATCCTAATGTGTGGAAAGGGCAATAAACAAGTATGTAAATACACAGTAGAATGTCTGTTGTGAAACATGCCATGAAGAATAAACCAGGGTAAGAATATCAGTAAACAGAAAAGGGGAGGGACTGCTACTATTTTAAGTACAGTGCTCTTGGAAATTCTCTCTTCAAAGGTCAAATTTTGTACAGAGCCTCAGAAAACAACATGGGCATTCAGAGAAAACACATTGCAGGAAAAGCTCTAGGTGAGTGCTAAGGGCCTATGACAGCATTGAGTTCAATGAGTTCAATGTGTTTGAGGAATGCTAAGAAGCAGAACAAGAGAAAGAGAGAAAGTAGATGACTTAGAAACATGGGTGGTATTCCAGAGTAATAGGACTTAGCGTTGTATTAGATGTGGCACATGATGTGGAGAGGCATCAAACAGAGAAGTCGGCTTTTCTCCCACTCTTCCTCCATCAGTCTGACCCCAGATGTTGGGTAAATGGTTGAATAAGACAGCTCAGGCAGTGAGTGCACACACAGAGGACAACAGGTCTGGAGACTGGATCAACACACACCTGCATTTAGAAATCAGCAGAGAAGGAGTATACAAAAGGAGGAAGTCCATGAGAAAATGAAGAGAGTAAGTTCTTGAAGTAAAGAAGTAAAAGAAAAACAAAACAAAAACTACAGTGTGTTTCAGGAAAGATTGAGTGATTGGTGGAGTGGTCACCTGAGAGTTGGAGGAAGTCCCATGAGCACTGAGAACTCTATCTTTTGGTCACTGGCAACCAGAGCTGAGCACTGGGAGATAAAGACTTGACAACAAAAGAGGAAGGTTCTACCAAGTCAAAGGAAACTTGTAACAGGTGCATCACAACACCCCTCCCTGGTGACCCCCGATCCCAATAGGAGGATGTCATAGGCATGGATGTTGTGGGATGTAGAACCCAGGACTGTGCCATCCATCCCTTTTTGTTAAGTGCTTGTTAGATTGTGCACGTGAGATAAAGCAGCCCAGGATTTGAATGGGGGGCTAACCCAGACATTCTAAAGAAAGGGGAAATTAAGAATCTCACAGTGGGCTTCTGAAGCAAGTGAAAAGGCACAGCTGGCTGGGGGAGGGAGGAGGCTCCCATAATCCAGCAAGGACTTGCCTATGAGAAGGCTAATTCTAATAAATAAGGGATTTGGGTTTTGCTGGTTTGGGTTTGTGTGGTTTATTTTTTTCTTCATCAAGCGAGATGAAATCCAATAGTGTTCAAAATTTTCTGAGAAAAAGAGGCAGGGATGTGGCGTTTTCAGGCCAAGGAATGAGCTGGGGATGGTCCTGCACCGGGAATGACATTTCCCCTATAATTGCAAATTTTTGATATAATTGCTCATCACGAGAAAATCTAACCATCACAGCCACACTTTTTCTTCCTTACAACCCCTGTATCTTATTGTACACGGCTGTGGAATTGATGTATGGTAACATTCCTTTTTCTTTTTTAAGTACACTGTGAAGGAAGAGAAGAAGAATTCCATTGTGATAGGAAGGCAGGCAAGATTTAAAGGTTATGCTGGACTCACAATTGAAATGCAAATCACTCTTTGCAAAGAGCCTCCTGCTGAGGCCCAAATTTTTACAGATCAGGTTCTGCCGTCCTGATGAGGAATCATTGAACAGCATTTTCCAGGATTCACAAATTAGTTGCCGTCTAAGGTATCATTTTCTACGTTATAATTGTAACTTACCAGAGGAAACTTTGTCACAAAAGACAGTACCCTGTGCCTCCATTATTTTTCCAGCTGCACGCCACTAAAGATTCTTTCACACACAATAAAAATACACACATCACGACCTCCCTCTCTGAAACACACACTCCTTGAATATAAACATTTTGAGAATATTGGTGTGCTTTTCTTCCCCTTCTTTTTCAGATGTGCAGGTGGTAAAATACTGGCTGCCATGAACTGCAGACAATAAATAAAAATTGCCAGCTTCTCACGGCTGCCTGATAGAAATGTGCCAGCTCGGGAAAGTCTGATATTCCAGGCGCAGCGCTTCCCCAGGCAAAATACGTCCGGAGACAGAAGGCCCACTTGCTGCGTGCCCCTGAGGTGCAGATGAGGTGTGCGTGGCTCAGGCAGGAGGCCCTTAAACCCCTTAAAGCCCGCCTCTTCCTCCCCCTGTTGAACAGGATAAGGCTGCGTGAGTGACAGCACTGCAGCCAGGATCTGGGAGACAACCACAGAGAAGAGGGTGGAGAGTTTAAAAGTCCAAGGTGGGAGATGCAAATCGTCCCAGAGGCAGGGGTCTGCCCCTCAACAAGGTCTTGCCCCAGACCCCTGTGTCTGTGACCACCAATCTTCTCCCGTACTCACATTGTGGATGAGAGCTTCCCAAAGCGGTCTGAGAGTCACCTGTCCTGGCTGCACCTGGGACCTGGTTCTAAAAGGGGCTTTGGGGGACTTCTCCCCAGAAATTCTGATTTATCATACTCAGGATAGGTGCCAGGAATCTGTAATCTTAACAAGTTCCTTAGATGAATTTGTAAAAGATAGATTTTAGCTTTTAGACTACTTTTAGGTTTATAGCAAAACTGAACAGAAAGTAGATTTCCCATATGCCTCCCGCCCCTGTGTGTGCCCAGCCTCCCCCATTACCAACACCCCCAGAGTGGCCACAGATGTTCTAAGAGATATGCTACAATAAAGTGTCACAGTAGATGAACCTACATGGACACGTTATTGTTTCTCAAATCTATAGCATATATTGAGGTTCACTCTCGGTGTTCTACTGGTCATGGTCATGGGTCTGGAGAATAGGCCTCTGTCCTTGAAGCATCATACAGAAGAGTCGTTGGGGGCCAGCGCCGTGGCTTATTTGGTTAATCCTCCACCTGTGGCACCAGCATCCCATATGGGTGCTGGGTTCTAGTCCCGGTTGCTCCTCTTCCAGTCCAGTTCTCTGCTGTGGCCCGGGTATTTGGGCTCCTGCACCCCCATGGGAGACCAGGAGGAAGCACCTGCCTCCTGGCTTTGGATCGGCGCAGTGCCGGCCGTAGCGGCCATTTCGGGGGTGAACCAATGGAAGGAAGACCTTTCTATCTGTCTCTCTCTCTCTCTCACTGTCTATAACTCTACCTGTCAAATAAAAAAAAAATTTAAAAAAGAATAGAGTCGCTGCCCTAGAGACCGTCTGTGTTCCACTTACTCACCACCCAGCACCAAGCTATGCCCACCACTGATCTTTTTGACTTTTTCATTATTTCACCTCTTCTGGAACGTCACACAGTAAGTTGCCTTTTTGAACTGATTTTCACCCCGTTAATATGCATTTAAGTTTCCTCCATGTCTTTTTGTGGTTTGAGAGCACTTGTCTTTTTAGCACTGAATAATATTCCTTTATCTGAAAGTACCACAATTTATTCAGCCCCCAGAAAATTTCTACAAAATTTGAGAACTCCTGCAGTAAATGAATTCCAAAATTCCTTGCAGACTTAAGGCCTGATAAATCCATGTGTTAGCCTGCTGTGGCCTGAGTGCTTATGTCTCTCACCCCAAATTCATTCCTTGCAGCCTAGTGGCCAGTGCAATGGTTCTAAGAGGTGAGGTGTTCAGAAGGTGAGCAGATCACCTGGAATGAGCCCTCAATCATGGGATCAGGGCCCTGAAGAGGCCTCAAGGAGCTCTCTCCCTGTCTATCATGTGAGTGCGTACACCTCCTACTTAAGGGGCCTTCACCAGACACTGTTTAATTTCTTAGGCCATTTATAATAAACTTTCATTGTACACACTGCAGATAAATTCCTTCATTTGATTTGTGTTTATGGTTTTTAAATAGGTGTATGTTTTCATTTGTACATGCACAAAGTTCACCAGAACACTCTTTGTATTTCTTTCATTTCTCTCAAGCTTACAAAGTCCATAATATTGCAGAGCTTCAAATATTTCCAATTTTTTTTGGCATTGTAATTATTGATTCATCTGATACTTCTCTTCTGTGATACAAATCTTAATCTTTTTTCCCCTCAGGATGAATAACAAACTGTATAGCCAACTTTTAATCAATCACAAGTTATGGAGGTTGACATAACATGCATGATTATAATACTACTAATTTTCTCAATATAGAAAATTACCCTTTCACCTTTAAAGCTTTCATTTCAATAAACTGTTTATCCAAAGCCTTAGTTTGTATCCATGTTTATCTTCTTTGCTAAACTGGCTCCTTTAATGAATTTGCTTTACTAGGCCTTAGTTTCGTCACCTAAGAAAAGACGTTTGTTTTAGATGATTCTCAAAGGTTTTCTCAACTTTGAATTGAGTTATTTCTATGAATAGAGTCAGAACACCAACTGTTGCACTACCAAGGTGCCTTCCTGAGAGCTGGGGTCTACACTGGAGCCCCTGGGCCATATCCCACCAGCACTGAGTTTTCATAAGGTTCTTGAGCTAGGAATGTTTTTTTTTTTTTTTTTTTTTTTTTTGCGTTTTGAGAGATGTTAAACAATAGCAAGGAGAATATTTGACAGAAATCCGGAAATCATATGAGGCCACCAATATCCAATATCTTCTAATCTCCTATATGGGCCTTTATGGAATCTTGCTGACCCCTGCTATAGAATCAGCAGTCCTACCTTTTGATATCTCAAGCTCCTCTTTGAAAGGATCGCTGACAGAATACTGTGTGTACCCCATCTCCTTTCCTAACTGAGCACAAATTTACAACACATTTCTCAGCCTCCCTGAAGTTAAGGCAGGCCACAGACTAAACCTTGGTGTAAAAGCCCGGGGCATAGTGACAGAGACCACTTCCAGGCTCCACAAACCCACATCGTCTGGAGATGCACTACACTCCTCCTCCTCCTCCTCCTCCTCCTCCTCCTCCTCCTCCTCCTCCTCCTTCTTCTTCTTCTTCTTTTGTGGAGATGAGGGAGTGAGCCAGTTGAATGTAGAAATTTCTGAGAGATAATTTTGATTAAAGAGTAATTTTTTTTTATTTACTTGACAGGTAGAGTTACAGACAGTGAGAGAGACAGAGAGAAAGGTCTTCCCTCCATTGGTTCACTCCCCAAATGGCCGCCACAGCTGGCGCTGCGCTGATCGGAAGCCGGGAGCCAGGAGCTTCCTCCTGGTCTCCCATGCTGGTGCAGGGCCCAAGCACTTGGGCCATCCTCCACTGCCTTCCCAGGCCACAGCAGAGAGCTGGACTGAAAGAGGGGCAGTCAGGACTAGAAGACGGTGCCCATATGGGATACTGGCACCACTGGCAGAGGATTAACCAAATGAGCCACGGTGCCGGCCACAAAGAGTAATTTTCACACAAGTGCAATCAGGCTATCAACATCATCTGTGTCGTCTGCTTTTTTCCTACCCGAAGGCTGGGTCTCATCGTGTGAATGGCTGAGAGTGAGAAAACTGCATTTGAACTAACTAGTCATGAGGTTTAGTTCTGAAGATACAGGAAGAAAACACTCTGGGTGTTCCTGTTACCTGTGGTGTCACTTAAACAATGCTAAGAAGTTTCTTATCCACATACTTCAAGACAGTATGCAAAATCTTCAGAATATGTGTGTATCACAATAACAGCAACAAAATTACCAACTAGATGTTCACCATTAAGGCAAAACTGCCCCAGAAGGGATGAGTTAAGAGCATGATGGAAATTAGGCAACTTGGGTTTGAATTGTTGCTGCATTATTTATTAACTGGATGGCCTTGCATGACCTCAATATTCTGTTTCTTCATTTTTAAATAGGGGGAATTAGGGATCGATGCTGTGGTGTAGTGGGTAAAACTGCCACCTGTGGCATCATCAGCATTCCACATGGGTGCTGGTGCAAGATCCGGCCGCTCCTCTTCTGATCCAGCTCTCTGCTAATGGAAGATGGGCCAAGTGCTTCAGCCCTGCACCCATGTGGGAGACCTGGAAGAAGCTCCTGGCTCTTGGCTTTGGAGAAGACCATCCTAGCTCCAGCCATTGCAGCCATTTGGGGAGTGAACCACCGGATGGAAGACCTTTCTCTCTGTCTCTCCCTCTGTCTCTGTAACTCTAACTTTCAAATAAATAAATAAAACTTAAAAAAAGGGAGGAATGATGATAATAATAATATCTACCACATAGGAATTATAGAAAGATTAAGTTAATTACTTTAACTTAAAATGTGTTGCTATATGAGTAAGTGTCCATTTATTACATGGATTCAAAATAAGGGAATTAACCCAATATACCAGGTCTAATGTCACACTTTGAAAATCTTCTAGGTCTCAGTTATGCATTTATGTAAACAACTTTCTGGGATTTTGCTTCTGTCTAAATTATTCCATTGTTCCCTCTGAGTCAAATTTTGAATAGGTTTACATTACATACATACTTGCCACACATGGATAGAAGGTGGAGAATATCCTGCTTAGACATACTACCAGGAGAAAGGCATAGAAGCAGGAATGCATGGAGTGTGTTGGTTATGTTAGTTTTTGTGGCTATCCTCTTTGTAGTACAGCATTGGTTGGGGGATAGTCCTATATTCTAAAAATGAGGCTTAAAGACAGAAAGCCTTTTTTTTTTTAGCCTTTTCCATATAAAAATGAAGCTATCTTTTCTTTCAGAATACTGTAGATTCTATGTACCTGTGAGAACTCTTTTTTATTTTGAATTTGATGATAAGCAGCAAGAAGGAAACTCCTGATCGAAGGAAAAATAAAGTCGATTTTGGGGCCGGCGCCGCGGCTCACTAGGCTAATCCTCCGCCTTGCGGCACTGGCACACCGGGTTCTAGTCCCAATCGGGGCGCCGGATTCTGTCCAGGTTGCCCCTCTTCCAGGCCAGTTCTCTGCTATGGCCAGGGAGTGCAGTGGAGGATGGCCCAAGTCCTTGGGCCCTGCACCCCATGGGAGACCAGGAGAAGCACCTGGCTTCTGCCATTGGATCAGCGCGGTGCACCGGCCACAGCTCGCTGGCTGCGGCGGCCATTGGAGGGTGAACCAAAGGAAGACCTTTCTCTCTGTCTCTCTCTCTCACTGTCCACTCTGCCTGTCCAAAAAAAAAAAAAAAAAAAAAAAAAAAAGTCGATTTTGGAGAACATCTTCAAGAGGCTACTGGATATTTTAAAAAATTTAATACAGATAAATAACATTCTTCAGTTTGGATTATCCTGACAAATTGGGTGTTTTTATGTATTTTTAAAAAGATCAGTGTACATACCTTTTCCTTTGTTAAAGTTTATGTTAGTTACTTAGAGAAAAAGTGTAGGGAACTATATTCTCTTTTTTTTTTTTTTTTTTGAAAGGCTTGCTTTCTTTGAGGAGAAGGAGATGGTTTTGTCTTAATCCTTGAAGTCACTTTGTAGTCTCTTAAACAAGTGAGAATTCATCATGGAGAACAATATATTCAGATCCCACATGCAATATGAACACAGTAGTCCCTGCTATTAATTCAGAATTCTTAGTCCATCCTGCATGTTTTAGAGGCTAACATAGTGAAATGAAAAGAATTTTAAATATTTTAGTTCTGTCCCTCTGCTGGCAGTGAAAGTAAATCCCAAAGTATTTCTGCAGGTGCTATTAATATGCAAATAACAGAGGATACACTATTTCTAATAGACCTCCCAACTGCATGGGAGGCGTCGCTGTTGGAACAAATTAGCTTTCTGTAATTTGCATGCTTTTCACAACCTCCTGGGATTATATTTTAGATCAGAGACAATAAAAGCATATGCAGTTAGTTTAAAATGTAACTAATTTTAGACTTTGAAACAATTTTAACCTAACTTCTTTGTGGTGTTAAACAGCTATTTGCAAAGAAACTTTTATAACAGTCTATAATTTTTATAGCACTGGTTTGCCATGAACGGCTCCATCTCTTCACAGCATGAAAACAAATGTGGGAACGGACCAGGTGTAGGGGGTTTCCCAATTGACTGAAAAGACAGCAGAGTGATGAGCTGGAGGCTGGGGAGTGTGCATTGTTTGGGCCCCTCCAGAAAATGATATGAAAACAAGACAGAACATGAAATTGACCCAAACTGGAGAGGCCGGCCAAAGAGTTTCATGGTCAGAGGAAACAGCCAGAAAGGAAAGCTTATTTAGTTTACCATATAAATCTGCTAATAGCTAAATAAGTGAATGATTATCTAAATAAATTATAAATACTAAGTGACTTGATCTTAACTGATCCAACTCATATCTTCAAAATATAGGCAGCTCTCCATATTTGTAGGTTTCACGTCCATGTGAAATCCAACTGACCATGGACTGGAAACAATAAGAAAAAAAAATGGGTATGTCACCCTGGTCTGCATTCCTACCCCTACAGAATCAGTCCCTAAGAAACACAATGTAACATCATTTTATATAACATTCAAATTGTGTTAGGTATTATATGCAATCTAGAGATGATTTAGGGTATACAGGAAGATATGCATAAGTTGTATGAAAAATACTACACCATTTTATCTGAGAACTTGGATATTTGTATATGCAAGGGATGACAGAAACTGGATATTGAGAGAAGTTTGCAATGTGTTTTTGGAGCTATTACTGCATGTCCCAGAAGTTAGCAAAGTTCCTTGGAAAAGATTCAATCAGTTCATCAGCAACCAAAATCATTGAGAATTTAACGTAATTTATCACAACTATGTTTTCCTGTTGTTCTATCAGTGCAAATATGAACATGGCCCTAAACACTAAACATTTTATTAAGAAAAATTATTTTGATCACTTCTTAGACTGGATAAACCTGTTCTGGGGATAAAAGAGTTCAGGAGATTTTTCAGATTTTTGCTGTCTTAAATCCACACATGAAAATTAACTTCAAGAAATGAAATAATTAGCTGTTTAAAGCTTAAATGTCACCTTCCAGTATGTGATCTTGATTTAGATCCAAATTATATAATGCCTAAATTATTCTGTATTTTCTTTTGTTTCTATAGACACAGTTATCTCATAGTTTAAAATATAAATGTCATCTAAGAAAATGTCATAAATGGGAGTTACTTACACAGGCTTACTGTCTAATAGTTCCCTTACCCATCAGTGCAGTAACAGTCACTTTCCATAGGTAAAATGACTCAGAAGGGAAGGAAAAAAAAAAAAAAAAGATAACTTTGCTATGAAGAAAGAATACAAGTCCATAATGATCATTCTAATATTTCTAGATATAAAATAGACTAATTCAATTGATGTGATATCAGCTTTCTAATCTTGCTGAGATGTATGAAACAAAGGAAAATAATAAATTTAATCATTTGACATATTTTGGATCTACTAAATAAGAAATAATTTAAATATGATAAATTGAGCTAAATCAATAGTTTTACATATGTATATATAGTTATAGATGGATATAATGACACATTTATTTATCTACATATTAATATTTTAAAGATGTTATTTTGTACTCACAGATCACATTTTGAAAAGTTACTCTTCCATGTCAAATGGAAAGAGAACTTTGCATGATGTATGTAAGAAAACAATACATTATGGAAAGTTCTTGTATACTCAAGACATCAGCAGGTCCATCACTTACTCCAGTTCTTAAAATAATATATGGCTTAATCTATCAACACCTCTGCATTGCAATATGTTACAGAAAGAAATTATTTGAAGACAAAAAATTATATTGAGGATAATGATAATTTTGTAATAATACAAAGACTTTCTAATAACAAATACATATAAATGGTATAATTTAATACATATGTAATTTTACATTATTCTACATTTAGACAATGATTCTAAAAATGCAACACAGTTTGTATTTGTAGCATAGTTCCTTCAGCTCCTTTCTTTGCGTATCAGTTCCCTTAGGGCTTTGCCCTCAGCCCATCATTCCCCTCTTTCTTTTCTGTATTACCCAGTACCTGGCTCTCTTTTTTCCCCTCTGCTACAATTCTCCAAATAACGTCTTCAGCTCTGAAGCTGCATTGCTCTGAAAAGCTGAGGACCTGAATTCAGTCTGCCCCATTCACCTGCAAAGTCCAGTTCAGATATGGGCTCCACCAGCTACGTTTCAATGATACTGTTGACTCAGTCCCTCTCTTTTGTCTCAGAAATCCCAGATTCCATGTGTGGGGCACTCAGTGCATCCTATTCTTAAAATATGGCACTTCTGACATTTAAAAATTATGTGAGAAATGTCTTCTTTCCTTTGACAAAACCATGCTTCCTGAGAGTTCGGTTTGTTATTCTGTGCTGAGACCAATTCCTTAAATAAAGCTTAATGCATATTAACATATAAAATCTTTGTATGCATCAACGTTTTCTCTCATCTACTCTGTTAGATATAAGAATTTTATATTTTGTTATATCCCTCATCCTACTCCCTTTTTAAAAACAGATGTATGGTTTTCTCATTTAGAGTGATTAACTGCGAAAACCCAATACATTTTCAGACTCATCTCGGTTTGAACTATTTATGTGATCTTAGATATATCATTTACCCATATTTTTAAAACGGTCAAGGCTTGATCTATCAACCCCTGTGAGTTGCTGTTAGAATTACCTGATGCAGAATGCTTTGCTCAAATGTCTTCCAGAGGCAGAATTTATAAACAGTCCGGAGTTGCAGATCAGGCCATCCTTACTCTGAGCCTCCCGATGCCTGAGAGTGGCTGAGGGCCTTGGCTGCCTCCCCACTGGGACAGCATCTGAATGTGTTCACCTTTAGTTCTTTGGCCAGTACCTTTGTGCAAAATGCCTTCATGGTCTCTGCTCTTCTCCTGAATTGGTATTTGGACATCATCTCCTTACTGGCTGCCTTAAGTCAAGGAGAACTTTTTTGGCAGCTGATGGAAAACATTCTGGCCAGATATGCTCAGGGCTCCAGTCACAGACCCATGTTTATTTTTACTGAAAAAGAGCAGAGCAGGGAGACATGGTCCCATGGCCTTCATTTGAATAGCACACATTAGCAGAGCTCAGAGTCCAACAGTAGAGAGAAAATGGTTTTAAGAATTTTAACCAAAAAATGCAAGATGAATATTATTTTTTGAGCAGCTCAAACTTGTACTTCCAGGTGTTTCACACACAAGCATAAGACAAACAAGAGATTCCTTTAAATCTAATATATATATATATATATATAAGTATTATATATATACAGTAGAAGATGGCTCAAGTCCTTGGGCCCCTGCACCCATGTGGGAGACCCAGAAGAAGCTCCTGGCTCCTGGCTTTGGATTGGTGCAGCTCTGGCTGTTGCAGCCAACTGGGGAGTGAACCAGCAGATGGAAGACCTCTCTCTCTGTGTGTGTAACTCTGAGTTTCAAATAAATAAATAAATCTTTAGAAAAAAAGAAATTATTGACTTCAATCCCCTGATCCATGTTCTATTTTTACTAATACCAGATTTTCTCCTTTTTTCTGATGATACTTTGATAGTACTGAATGTAGAATTTGATAGTATTGAATGTAGAATTTCCAATACTTTTTTCTCTCATGTCATGTACAAAGTCTAAATTTTGTAGCTCTGATTAATACTAGAAACTCCAATCCTTGTAACAAAATATAAGTCTTCAACCTGTATGGCTGTTGATCATTTTTGTTGTTCTCTCATGGAGAGAAAGACCAGAACTTGTATCCATGGAACCTTTCCTGTATGCTAGCCACTAGGCTAGGGGCTTTGCATTGTCCTCTTTCATCTTCAGAACTACTCAAGGAAATAGATAACATTACACTCTTTTTTTTAATTAAAATTATTTACTTATTTGATAGGCAGAGATATAAACATAGAGATATGGAGAGTTCCCATCTGTTGGTTCACTTCTCAGATTCCCAAGAAGGCTAGGGGCAGGCTAGGCTGAAGTTGGGAGCCAGTCAAGAATTAAATCTAAGTCTCCCATATGGGTGTTAAGAACCCAACTACTTGAGCCATCACCTGCTGCCTCCCAGAGTAGGCATAAGCAGGAAACTGGAGTCAGGAGCCAGGGCTCGGCATCCATCCCAGGCACTCCAATGTAGGACATGGACATCCTAAGTGGTGTCTTCATCACTAGGATTTTTTTAAAGGTGAGAACATTGAATCTTTGAGAGGCCCAAAGTAACACAGAGAGTGACAAAACCAATATTTCTAGGCAAGGCTGGCTGATTGCAGTTTCAATGTTTGTTCCATTATACAGCTAAGTGTGAACAAATAGGTACACATAAATATGATGACATAGATTTCTATACCTACACACAGAATGCTTGTTGTGTGGACTTTGTCACACCTAAAATATTTGTTTATATTAAACAAAATTAGATCAGTCATTTCAGTGATAAGCAGGTGAACTGAGTACCATCCAAACAATAGGTTTGTCACATTACAAATGGTTGCTTAAGAATGTCATAGGCACAGATTCAAATATAGAAACATTTCCATTTCACAATATACACAAGAAGACGTGAGACTTGGAACTTTGTCTCCCTAAAACAATCTGATTGGATTGCACTCTCTCCTTTCTTCAGATGACCCTGGCCCAGCAGACCACAGCAATGGAGGACACAATAGCAGGTGCTCAATGGGTGCCAGTGTTCAGGCTGGAAGGGTGTTGAACAGGCATTTTGGAAAGGAGGAAGGCTCAGAGGCAGTTACAGTCTGCAAAAGGACAAGATGAAAACCCTATTCTGGGCATGTGGCTCTGGTTCAGAGCACAGTGAGTAGCCATTCTGACCTAAAGCTGTCACCCTGGAGTGGTTCAGGGTGCCTGATTAGCAGTGACCACAGCAGGGCTGGTGTTCACCTCCACAGCCATGCTGAGCCTATCACTGGTTAAATGTACATGGCTTCAAAAATCAGAGGGGTGAAGGGGCAAGGAGTCATTCAAATCACCCCAATCCTTTTCTTTCCTATCTGTGTCTTCGTCTTTTTTTTTTTTTTTTTTCTGGAGCATGACTACTCTGCAGCAGATAGCAGTGATATGTGTTAGGAAAAATTGAAATTAAGCTGGTGCTTCAAGAATTCTTTCATAATGTAATCTGAACCAGTCCTTATTAATGAGCCCAAAGTATTTCCCATCCAATTGAAGTCCTGCAATTATTTAAATGTGCAAGTGAAACCATTCTTTATACCTTCATTCACAGTCCATTTAAGTCAGAAACTGAGTTTACTTGGTTTACTAACTGGGCATTAAGCACCATTTGAGCAGCTTAAGAACTATCAACAATTGCAGTGGCCCATAATAAATACATGGACAATTATTTCTACATAGGTTGTCCTTCATAGTTGAAAATGACACTGCTGGTACAGTTATTAAGCACATGCCTAACACTAAGTACACAGCTAGAATTTTAGTGCATATTTGCATGAGTATTTTCTATTTAAAGGGCATTTTACATTATCTCATTTATTTCTCAATATAACTCAGGTAATTGGTTGTTCTTATTACTATTTTACCATCAAGGAAACAAGACTCACTGATGTTAAGTGATCCGGAGTATTTTTATTTGTATTATTTTTAAAAGATTTATTTATTAATTTGAAAGGCAGAGTGACAAGGAGAAACAGAGACAAAGAGCTAAAGAGACCTTTCATCTGCTGGTTCACTGCCCAGCTCGTCACAATGGCTACAGGTGTGCCAGGCAGAAGCCAGGAGCCAGAAACTCCATCCTGGTCTTCCACATGGGTGGCAGGGCCCAAGTACTTGAGCCATCTTCTGCTGCTTTCCCAGGTGCATTAACAGGGAGCTGGACCAGACACAGAGCAGACAGGACTGGAACAGCTGCATGGGATGCTGGCATCATAGGCTGTGGCTTAACCTGCTGCACTGCAATGTCCCCCAGCTCCCTATCTTCAAATCAGGAAGTGTGAAAACAAAGGATAGGACATACTGTGTCTATGAATGCTGTAAGTAAACATGTCATCATTGTTATCCAAGATGCTCTAATAGCTGTCATACTTGAATACTGGTCATTTATGTAAAACACAATGCCCTTTTCTAAGGAAGAAAGTTTATTTTACTTAAATGCATGTGGAGGGGACATTGTGGCATAGCGGGTTAAGCCACAGCCACAACCAGTGTATGAGCTTGAGTTCTAGTTCTGGCTTCTCCACTTCCGGTCCACCTCCTTACTTTTATATCTGGGAAGGCATCTGGAAGATGGCCCAACCCACATGGGAGACCTGGATGGAGTTTTAAGTCTCTGGATTTGGCCTAGTCCAGTCCCAGCTATTGCAGCCATTTGGGGAGTGCCTCAGGAGTTGGAAGATCTTGCTTGTTCGCTCCCCAACTCTGCCTTTCAAATAAATAAATACATCTTTTTAAGAAAAGAAACACACTTTACTTTTGAGGAATTACAATAATAAATGCACTTCTTTGGACAGGATCAGTGACAAGAGGATGCGTATCAGAAGGACATGCTGATAATTCTAAGTTATTCAAACTTAACTTGCTCCATGTCAATGAATCATGCAATGAATGCTGGAGACAACACTAACTCAACCCACTAGAAACGGACCTAAGACCTGACATAAATCGATAATAAATTCTTAGTAATACTCGGGTGTAAGCAGTTCCAAACAAGCCTTACCTACCAACTAGGTACCAGAAGACCACTGGCTGTGACTTTATTACTTTGCATTTCAGAACCATTAAGATATGTTAGAATACTATTTGACATCCAAACAATTGAAAGAATATGTGATTCATGTCTATAAGAATAGAGAGACATACAAAAATTATGCCAAGTTGTAACAAAAACAAGAAAAGTTAAGACACAAGATGGGTAACATAAGAAAGGATTACAAGTAAGCTAAAATTAGCAACAGCAAGATTAAATCTGGACTTTGTAAATTAAAAGACAAAATTGAATTCATATGTTAGAGGACAAATTTTAAATTTTTTCCAGATTAATAGAGAAGTGAAAACTGATGAAGTTGATACAAATGCAGGTAGGTGCTAGGAACAAAAATACTACAGAAGCAATATACAAGATAAAGAAAAATGATATTTTAAACTAGAAACACTTCATATTTAGAAACATTATAGCTGAGGTTTGAAATTACAATTTTAAAGCATCTGCATACCTCCAAGTGGAAAAACCAGATTACCTGCAGATAAACACAATTAACTCTGGCCTAAGAATTCTATTTTCCATTATTGAACACTATATATTCAGCAATGCAAAATTCTACAGAAATCTTTGGGGAAACATTTGTGACTAAAATTTGAATAAAATTTAGAATTTATATTAATATGTGAAAAAGTCATTCCCAGATATGCATGGGAGGATATACTGTATCTGTTTTTCTTCTTGGAAACATTTATCTAACCTTAGTGAAGACCATTTTGAGTCAAAAAAGGAAAACCAGATATTGGACTTTTAAAAAAAAATTGTTTCTGACGGGCCGGCGCTGTGACTCATTTGGTTAATCCTCCGCCTGTGCTGCCGGCATCCCATATCGGTGCCGGATTCTGTCCCTGTTGTTCCTCTTCCAGTCCAGCTCTCTGCTGTGGCCCGTGAAAGCAGTGGAGGATGGTACAAGTGCCTGGGCTCTGCACCCGCATGGGAGAGGAGATCAGGAGAAGCACCTGGCTCCTGGCTTCAGATGGGCGCAGAGCCAGCCGTAGTGGCCATTTGGGGAGTGAACCAATGGAAGGAAGACCTTTCTCTCTGTCTGTCTCTCTCTCTCTCACTGTCTAACTCTGCCTGTCAAAACAAAAAACAAATAAATAAATAAAAATAAAAAATTATTTCTGAATATTGAGATTTGTATGGCAGACATTATAAATTAAAAATAATTTGTTACAATAACCAAATGTAAATTATATATGTAGGAAACAGAAATATTGTTGAAATAAAAAATGTATTATAAAATATAGTAAGTGATTGATGTTAATGTATGTCCAAAATTATAAATGACAAATTTTAGACAGAATTCAGAGTGAAATTTTACTAATTTCCTCATTAGTGGTAGCATTTAAAAATGTTGGTTTTGCCTTTTAAATAATTTTTAATTACTAAAATATATTTCATCGAGACAATATATCAAAAACATAAAAGTATACATGATTACAGCTGGAAAATTCTTTCTTATACCTCTGTCACCTGAAATAATTTATTTTCCAAAACTATAAAGATTTAGGTAGAATATAAGAAAATGCATATATGTAGGTATGTATACATTCATATAAACTATGCTCATCCTATATGTAATATATATCCTTACATGTGTATGTACAAAGTATCCCTAAGTGTATCTATATGGTACCTATGTATTGTTTATAAAGGACACACTTGCTGTGTACTACATATATAATAAAATTACATCATTATATTAATACTATTTTGCAATTTTTTTCACACACTCAAAAACTGTAACACACATTCTTCTTCACAATATGTACCTAAGTTCAAAAACACATACGTATGATGTAACGTTGATTACTTAGCAATTCTGCCAGAATGAATTAGAAGTATTCCTGCAAATACTTAATAAAACATTGGTGTAATAAGCATTATTGTACATACATCCTTGCATACCTGCTTAGTAGTTTTTGGAAGACTTGCTTCTAGATGAGCAATATTTATTTTAATGAATATGCTTGCTTTTCATTTTAAACAATAGCATTTGGTCCCTTCTCAAGAAATCCAGCCTTTAACCTAAGCTAGAGCCCTTGGGTTGGTTCTTAAAACAGAAAAGAGTGAGTGTTCCATTGGGTAATTTACTTTCGCTTCCTAAGCAAGGGCCTCCTAAAGCCACGAGGAAAGCACCCAGATGCATCCTTTGCCACACGTATGTTATAGCTTGGGAGCTTTTAATGAATTTTTGTATTTAACATTCTGAGACAGTAAATGTTTAGTTTTGTTGCCAATAGTGATCATCTTAGATTCTTATTTGCAAACGTTCACCAAATAAACCAGCAAGAACAATTATACCTTGTGGAAAATAAAAATAAAAAAAATGAAATGGAATCAAAGAATTAAGGGTAATTGGGCTAAATAATGAGAGGAGGAAATATATACCAAAAAAAAAAAAAAAAACCACCCACCATATGTAATATAGAAAAGGAAGATTTAAATTAAATCTGTATCCCCATATTCATGACTTATTCAAACACAAAGTAAATGTTTACATTAACAATAAACATAAAAGAAAAACAAACCAAAAGGTAACACAAACACTTGAAAATTAAAACCAGAGTCATCAAACTAGAAAGTGATAGTAGAGGTGCTGAAGGGTTGAACACTTCTTACAGCTGGAATAATACTGAGTCAGATCGTGAGGAACAATAGCATCCAGATAAATCAGTCCAAGCAAAGTTAAGTCCAAGTAATATTTGATGTCTTCACACTTGCTACAAGATGGTCACTTTTAAATAAGGGCAGAAAAAAACAGGAAATCAGTTTTAATATCTTGGAAAACATTTCTAAATAATTCCCATGTGTCTAGAACAAAGTTAAGATTGGGGGGGATGTTACAAGTACTACTATCTTAGTTGAGAAAGAAATTAAAGATGCTAATTAATTTCTTTTAGTCAGTTTCCTTGAGGCATTGCTGATAAACCACAAGGTGTGCTCATTTTCAGTGTATATATTTACTTCAAAAATTGACAAATACAAACATCTTTGTAAGTGCCACCGGGACTCGGATAAAGAATTTTTCCCTTACCAGAATGTATCCTCATGCCCTTTCCCAATCTCCACTCATGCATCTAGTCCCAGCTAACTACTGACCTACTTCCTGTCATGAGAGATTAGATACATTTTCTATGGTTTCAGGTAAATGAAATCATCCAGTGCGTATCCTTTCGTGCCTGGCTTACTTTGATCAGCAAGCTTAAACATTCATCTGTGGGACTGCATTGATCTGTCATAGGTTCCTATTTTTTTCTGAATAGTATTCCATCGTACAGATATACTGGAATTTGTTTATTAATTCCTTACTGATGGATATTTGAGTTGATTCCTGGACATTGATGAAGTGTTTTTTCTTTTTTTTCACATTTTGTAACATATGTACTTACATCTATCTTATTTCTATACAAGAAAAATATTTGTGCCTACTTCAAATTTTAATATATCATGTTTTCATTTTCATCCAGTAGAAAATATAATTATCTCTTTTGTGAATTCATCTCTGAAACTTGAATTATTTTAACGTTTGATATTTAATTTCTAAATATTTGGGGGGAATTTTCATATAACTTTCTGATGTTAAATTTTACTTAAATTCCATTGTGATTAGAAAAATACTCTGTATGAATTAAAATTTTTCAAGCGTATTATTTTGTGGCCCAGCCTACAATCTCTCTTGGAGAATGTCACATATGTACCTGGAAAGAATGTATACTCTGTAGTTGTTGGATAAAGCATTTTATACATTGTATTTTAGGGTGATCCATTGATTATTTAGACATCTATATTCCTGTTGGCTACTTTCTACACAGTTTATTAGTGAGAAGGAGCATTGAAATTTCTAGCTGGAATTTTGTATCTGATTATTTGTATTTTCAGATCTGTTGATTTTGTCTCATGTTTTTTTAAACACAAATACATGTAGAATTATTACCTCTTCTTGATGAACACAGCTTTTTAACATAATGAAATGAATCTTGTTATTGTTTATTTTTCCTGAAATCTGTTTGATTTTAATATAGATATTTGTGCTTCCTTCTGATAGTGTTTGCAATGGATATTTTTCCTTTTTTAAAAATTTATTTATTTATTTGAAAGTCAGTTAGAGAGAGATAGAGAGAGGCAGAGAGAGATTCTTCCATCTGCTGGTTCACTCCCCAAATAGCCACAATGGCCATGGTTGGGCCAGGCTGAAGCCAGGGGTAGGAACTTCATCTGGTTCTCCCACATGGGTAGCAGGGGCCCAAGCACCTGGGCCATTTTCCACTGCTTTCCTAGGAGTTTTAGCAGGCAGCTGGATTGGAAGTGGAGCAGCTGGGAACCTAACTGGCGCCCATATGGGATGCTGGCACTGCAGGTGGTGGCTTAACCCTGTACGCCACAGTGCTGGCGTCTTTTCTTTCTTTTCTTAATCTGTGCCTTTATATGTAATATAATTTTCTTATAGGCAGCATAATACTTGAGTCTTGCTTTTTCTTTAAGTGTGGTGATATTCTCCTTTTAATTTGGAATATTTAGACCGTTCACACTTCATGAAATAACCATGTTAAAAACTATTGGGTTTAGATCTACTAACTTGCTCTTTGTTTTCTATTTCTCCCATCTGTTTTTGTTCCATTCTTTCTTTTTTTTTATTCTATTCTTTTTTGGATGATTTTAGTACCCCATTTCATCTTTATTCTCTGTTTTTGATCACACAGCTTTGTCAATATGCATCTTTAACCATCACTGTGTAACTTCAAATGATATACCTCTGGGTTTCACCTAAGAACCTGAAAATAATAAAATTTCATGTCCCCCTCTCGTGATTTGTTGTTATTGTCAAATATTTAAATTATACATGTTAGAAAATATACCAGAATGAATTGTGATTATTTTGTTGTAATAAATCAATTATCTCTAAAGAAATCGGAACATCAAAAATATTTTATATTTACCTACATATTTTTTTTTTGTGACAGGCAGAGTGGACAGTGAGAGAGAGAGACAGAGAGAAAGGTCTTCCTTTTGCCGTTGGTTCACCCTCCAATGGCCGCCGCGGCCAGCACACTGCGCTGATCCGATGACAGGAGCCAGGTACTCATCCTGGTCTCCCATGGGGTGCAGGGCCCAAGCACTTGGGCCATCCTCCACTGCACTCCCTGGCCACAGCAGAGAGCTGGCCTGGAAGAGGGGCAACCGGGACAGAATCCAGCGCCCCAACCGGGACTAGAACCCAGTGTGCCGGTGCCGCTAGGCGGAGGATTAGCCTAGTGAGCCGTGGTGCCGGCCTTACCTACATATTTGAGATTACCATTCATATGTAGATTATTTTAGTTTTAAAAGACTTTCCTTAACGTTTTTGTAATAGAAATATGATACCAAATAGTTTACCCTCTTTTGTTTTCCAATAAAAGCATTTGTTATCTTAACATTAAAGCATATTTTTGAGAGGTTAAGAATTCTGCTACCATTTTAAAGATGTTCTATATTTTTCTGGATTGCATGGTGCTATAGGAAAATCTATGATTGTTCTCATGTTTGTGTGGAATGTGCCATTGTATTTCCTGCCTACTAATTTAAAATTTTTACTTTTCATTAATTTTCAGTAATTTTCTTGTGATGTGCCTTGGTGTCATTCTTGTGTGTTTATCCTGCCTGTGTCGACTGAGATCTTGGTGTAACGGTTTTATCCAGTATGATGCCACCCTTTGGTCATGATTTCTCTATAGTATTGTTTTCTGTGCTTCTTTATTAAAGTTTACTTTTTTCCTTCTGTATGAGTTAATCTGATGTCCGTCTCATCCACTGAAATTTTGAATTGCATATTGAAACTTTGATTTATAGAAATTCATTTAGTTTTATAAAAATGTTTTATTTCTCTTGTTACTATACTCATGGACTGACCCTGTATAACACAAATATCTATAATGTCTGCTTCAGCATTTGTGTTTGTTAATTCCACTTCAATTGTGTCTTTACCTGTTTCCATTAAAAGTTGTTTTTCTACCTTAGGAACACATTTTTAACCTCTTTGAATGTTTTCTCATTTTTTTTTATTGAAACCTTTTGAATTCTAAGGTGTTTAGTGTTGGATTCTTTTGCATTTCTTTTAAAAGTTATCAATTTGTTTGAAACCAATTATATTACTTGCTGGTTGGTTTGATCCTTTGATACTTCTTTTACTCTTTCATGAGTTGGGCCTGGACAGTGTTATGCTAGTAAATATTTAACACTTGGCTTAAAATGAATGAAAGAATGTAGTCTCTAGCCTACAACTTATAATATAAAATAGTCTATACTATTTGTTTTAAATTCTGTGGAATCAATTGATTCTCACGCAAATTCTTTGTCAATTTTTGCCAGACTTTCATTTTTGTAAATTTCTTAAGATACCTATTTATGGAGAATGAGTATATGTCCAACATATCTGTCAATATTTTTCTTTATATCAGTGAGTAAAATCAAAGTGAAACAACTGTATATTAGAACATATTAGATACATTTACACTCATGTAAATGAGTTTTACTTGAATTGGATAACATTCACCAATACTACAAAACTATTTATTTAGTATATGTGCTAGTCACAATATATCAACTATACATGTGGCACATTTTTAAGTTTAATATCTATTACTAACATTTTCCTGTCATTTTGTTAAATCTAGGCAATCAACAAAAGGATAAACTAAGCCATAATAGTTTTTCCATGGCACAAATATATCTGCCATAATGGATTCCAAGCTTCCAACAGGACATTACTAAAGGTAGAGGTGTGAGAGTTATGTAGAGTACCCCCTTATGCAATATTTCCATAATACAAAATAATAAGTGTAAATGTCAACAGCATTTATAGAGGTGGGCATTTGGCTTGCAGTGAAGGTGTCCATAGCACATATCAGAGTGCCTCATTTCAATAACCATCTCTGGTGCCTGCAGCAGCTTCCTGCTAATGCAGACCCTCGGAGGCAGTGGCGATTGCTCAAGTATTTGGGTCCCTACCATCGTGGGAGAGACTTGGATGGAGTTTCTCTCTGGTGGCTTTCAGCCCAGACAGAGCCCCTTGTGGACACTGAGGGAATGAGTCAACGGATGGGAAGCTGCTCTTTCTGTCTCTCGGTTTCTCTCTGATCCTTCGCCTACAGAGTAATGAACCCCCCTGAAAGCAGTATTTTTTCACTGCTGTATTTAGTGTTTGCCTCAGGTATACATTCAATGATTGCAATGGTGATTGTTGTACAGGAAAAAGGAAAACTTGTTAAACAAAGAATATTGTTTCTTCATCATCCCAGTTGAAAATTGGAATCATGAAGGATGCCATATAATACAGTTAAAAATAGTTAACTGGAGTTTCAATACTTTGTTTTTGCGACTAATAACAAATGACTTATATTGTATCTAGAAAGAGAAACAGAAAGGAATCACTAAGAACATACCAGAAAACAAGAGATTTCCTAGCAGATTATTTTAAAAGGTTTATTCATTTATTTGAACGGGAAAGGGAAAAGGGAAGGGGAAGGGGAAGCAGAAGGGGAAGGGAAAGGGAAAGGGAAAGGGAAAGGGAAAGGGTAAGGGTTGGGGGGAGAGAGAGAGAGAGAGAGAAGTAGAGAGAGAGAGAGAGAGAATCTTCCATCCTCTGGTTTACTCCCCAAATGCCAAATGGCTACAACAGCCAAGAGCAGGCCAGACTATTCCTGGCTTCTCTCCAGGAACTCCATTCTATTCCCCCATGTGGATGACACGAACCCAGGCATTTGGGCCATCATCTTCTGCCCACCAGGCACTTTAGCAGGAAGCTGGATCTGTCAGAAGCGCATAGTATCCAGGGCTTGAACCAGGCACTCTGATATGGGATGTGGGCATGCCAAGCAGTGACTTAGGCCACTATGCAACAATGCCCACCTCGTTGTAGCAGATTTTGAAGTAATGTTTTCATTTGTACCAAAATTAGCATATATTTCAATTGGGTCTAAGAAATAGCCCTAAAACTAATGCTAGTCAAACTAATAAGTTGTATGATGAAAAGGATAAGACCACAGAATAATAAAGGAAGAATTTCTTATACAATAAATGGGATTATGGAGTGAGTCCTTGGCATAGCATTTATTATGCTCACATCCTATGTCAGTTTACACGAGTTCAAGTCCCAGCTCTAGCTCCTGATTCCATCTTTCTGCAAATACAGACTCTGGGATGCCTCAGGTGATCATGACTCAAGTGGCGGGTTCCTGCCATCCATTTCTAAGATCTGGAATGCACTTCTGGCTCCCTATTTCAACCCTGGCTCAGGTCTTGCCACTGTGAGCGTTTGGAGAGTGTACCAGTAGATGAGATCTCTCTCTCTCTTCCCCCATCTCTCTCTCTCTGTTTCTCTGCTTCACAGAAAAAAAAAAAGTTTTAAAAATTAAAGGTAAATGAGATTAGAAGAACAATGGATATTAAAGAAAATATGGATGCATAAAATCATAGCTATATTGGCACTGGAAACAAAAATGATTAGCAGTTAAGAGGAAAATAAAATGAACATTTAATTACTTTAAGTAACTGTGGCATAAGATAATGCTTTCTACACATTCTGAAAGGCAGAACCTTCATTTAAAAAATTGTCATTTTTAAGTATCAAAGAGGAAACAGGGAGATTTATTTTCCCCAAATAGTCAGAAAAAAATATCAAAACAGATTTTACAATTTAATAGAATAAGCATTATCATCCTAATACAAATATGTATGAAAATGGAAACAAATAATTTGTACACACAAAAAAATTTAAAAATCCATTATGAAAAATCACTCAGTGATGACATTTTGCTTTTAATTGCCAGTGAGTAAATAATTTTTAGAATTATTACTACTGGTGAATGTGTAAAGTGGAGGATGTGGGCAGTAGTGTGTGGGTAACATTTAACAATCAGTTTCCTTGACTGATATTTAAATTTAATATGAATGCATAAGACAAAAATCAGAATGCCACTAAGACAAGAAACTTCTCTACTATATAGGATACTTGATTTCTTGAACAATATAAAAATTATTTTATCAATATTTAGCACTATTTGTAATAAAACCACAATAGACATGACACATTTTTAAAGTAAACCTGAATTTTAACATTTTTCTCCATAGCTTTAAGCATTGACAATCGACAAAATAATAATGCAGACCCTAGTTTATAGTGTTTGTTGCATTGCAGTCATAACATGACCTCCACCATGACTGATTTCAAACTACTAATATGGAATGAATACTAAGAGATACATAATTGCTTACCATTGCACAGTATTGTCATGAAGCAGACACCATAGACGTATACGTAATATTTATCATATTATTGAAAAAATGATATATTTTATATAAATGGAGAGAAATTGCATATTATTTGATCTTATTTTTATAACAATCAGTTGTATATATGGTTGTTTTATTCATATTTTGGGATATGTATATTATATGTGTATTATTTATCTTGGTAATATATTTATAGACAATATCATCTTTCATTATCTGTTATCCTTTCCAAATGTTCCATAACGAGCATTAATTTTCTATTACTGTGCATTCATCTACCATTTTGCAGCTCTTCCATTGTCAGCAGGGGAGAACAAACTCTTGTTCAGAAAACCTTCTGCTTCATGTTTTTCAGGACTTAAGAAGGAGGGGAGAAAGGAGAGTACAAAAAAATAGAAGATGATGTTCAAAAGATAAAGTCATGTGGAATTGGTAAATTTAGTTTAATTTTGCAAATCCTAAACAGATTACAATTTCCATTGAAATAGCATTCTATGTCCAGCATGTCTCTAAATTCTTCCAAATTGCAGTTTTAGGCCCCTTACCAAATTAGAAATGGTCTTGAACTGCCAAATTGAGGTTCTTTATCCATCAAACTGAGCACTGCTTAACACTCATTATCCCCCCACAATGTTGCAGCCTGTATTCTGAAACTGGATGTCGATATACGTTTTTCCACAAAGTGATTATAGAGAGTGGCAAGCTGCACTTTGATTCATTAGTTCAGCAAAAGAGATGCTCAGAATTATTCAGTATAATTCACAGCACTTAAGAAGGCATATATTTTCATAATACTCTAAATCTATTGCTTACAGTAGTAACTCAAGCACATTATGACTGGTTTGCCATAGCACTGTCATTTAAAATTTGTGGTGGTGCTGTTTTCCTTCACTGTAACTGGCCAGCATAAGAACTGATTTAGCATAATATTTTTATCAAACACCTCATATACAATCTTCTGGTTGTTTACTTTGCTGTTGTCGTGGAAATTATCAGTACTGTTAACATCAGGTATCAGGTGAACTATGTTTTATGTTGAAAATTGGTAAGTCTAAAAAAATAAACACATGAATCAGTGCGTGTTTGTGTGTACATTCATCATTTAAATGATCTTTACTTGAGGAATTTTATCAAATGGCAGACTTTAGGAATTGTTTAACTTTTAAAGTGAAAGAGATTAAAAAAATAAAATGAAAGAGATTAAACACAGATGTTTGAAGATTGGTAAATATTCTGTTTATCCATGTACAGATGATTTTCCGAACTGTATATACATCTGTGTTACCAAAATTGCTGAAAACACATGATCTTGAATTCATTACTACTGATAATCAATTAGTTCCTCTGATACTCATTAATAAAAAAACCCATTGTTATATATTTATATATTTACCAACATACATATTCTTGGTGGAAGCTTTATTGAGTTCAGAATTGTCCACTTTTGTATCACTAACCAACATCCACAAGATTTATTCAAAAAGCCTATTTTACCAGAGTTCTCCTCTGGTGTCAAAATACAAATCTAGTTGGCTGAGGCTATATCTTAGATAGCTACAAGCTGTCAGGTTTCTTGAACATTGTCTAAATCGCTTTAGTTATCTCTGCTTGATCAATTTATGTTTTATTTGCATGTTCTCTTCTAGTGTTCAATGCATCAGACAGTTTCAAGCAAGAATAACCTATTCTGTACCCAGCACTGGATACTTATGTTACAATTTTCTTTCTAGCTCTTTCCCGGTTTTAAATTAACCCTGCAAGGGGCAAGAGATGAGGGAGATCAGACATTCACAGAAGGACAGAGATGGAGTGTTCCGGGCAGCTGCAAAAGGCCAGGGTCATTCTAGAGGTGTCTGTTTCCACTAAGGCTTAGACAAGCCTCCAATGCTGGAGAAAGGCTCTGGCTACCTAACAAGGTAAGATAATTTAGTCAAAGTCAATAGATATGTTTTTAAAGTCAGGCTTGGTTATTTGGAACTAAATAAGTGAAATAGAATAAACAGATGAAACTCAAGCCTGTGGACAAAATTAATGGTCTTATTGAAAGTTGACCAACCAATGAAAACATAATATATCTGGTCACTCTACAGTCTGAAACATTCAGTTAGTCTCGTGTCAGATATTTATTTCATAAGCATTTATAACAGTGAAATAATGTCAACCATTAAATGAACAACCAAAAGTTAATTAACTATTTCAAACTAACAGATGACCTAAAAGCCAAAACAATCCGGAAAAGCAAAAAGTTTAATTTAGTAGTAGTTATCTGACTAACTCCTATGAGTGAGAAATTTGCTTTTTATAGCTATACATATGTAAATTCCTGGTAACACAGAGACATCTAATTTATTAATTGTGAAGGCATCACCTTTTGACTCATACTGTCTTTTAAAGCAGCAGCTGGCTTTAATTTCAGTTGTGGTGTAACCCAGGATTGAGATAAAGAAAAAGGCAGCACATGAGGAGTCTGACAGTGACCCACCACTCAGAGTTCATGCTGTACCAGAACAGGATGAAAACAAAATGAAGAAAGATGTGGAGAGAATGGGAGGTTTATCCAAACAATCAAAGTTTGTGTTTAAGGGATAGGAAAGAGTAAAATTATATATATATATATATAATATATACTTATATTTTATTTATGTTATATATATATTTATATATATATAAATATATACAAAATATATATATAAATATATATATTTATGTTATATATATAATAAAATATATAACAGCAAAAGGTGAAGCACCCGGTTTGGTAATGAAAAAGAAAGAGGATGAATTCAATTTGATAAATGAAACAGTTGAAGTACTGAAAGTAACAAGGGAATTTCTCCCTCCCCTTTGGAAGGTTCAAGTGTTTATGTCTGCTAAAATAAACTGCAAATAGATTAACATGAGAAAAAGTATACAATTTAATTTTATATGCACATGTGCATGGGAGCCAAAAATAAATATGAAAGTCAAAGAAGGCCATATGGTTGAAGCTTAAACACCTTCTTCAGAGGGAAAAGGAAATTGGGAGGGATAAAGACAATTTCTGGAGAGTAGTAAATGTTAGATGAAGTGAAGGAGCCTAAATAACAGACATATTCTGTAACAAGGGTCCTCTGGGCTCTGAGGGGAGGTGGGAACAAGTATTTCTGTAATTATTTAGAACCTCACTATCACTAAAATAACTGTCTGTAATTTCCTACTAATGATTAGTATGGGTTGAATCATAATGACAATGGGCTTTTTAATAAAGTTCGATAATTTTTTTTTCATTTTCAATTCTCTTTATATACAGAAGATCGATTTAGTATATATTAAGTAAAGATTTCATCAGTTTGCACCCACACAGAACATAAAGTGTAAAATACGGTTTGAGTACTAGTTATAGCATTAATTCACATTGGACAACACATTAAGGACAGAGATCCCACATAAGGAGTAAGTACACAGTGACTCCTGTTGTTGACTTAACAATTTGACACTCTTGTTTATGGCGTCAGAAATCTCCCTAGGCTCTAGTCATGAGTTGCCAAGGCTATGGAAGCCTCTTGAGTTCACCGACTCTGATCATATTTAGACAAGGTCGTAGTCAAAGTGGAAGTTCTCTCCTTCCTTCAGAGAAAGGTATCTCCTTCTTTGATGACCTGTTCTTTCCACTGCGATCTCAGGCTTTTTTTTTTTTTTTTTTTTTTTGCCAGAGTGTCTTGGCTTTCCATGCCTGAAATACTCTCATGGGCTTTTCAGCTGGATCTGCATGCTTTAAGGGCTGATTCTGAGGCCAGAGTGGTACATGCAATCTTGATGGGATTGTATTGGAATCCCCTGGCACGTTTCTAACTCCACCATTTGGGGCAAGTCCGATTGAGCATGTCCCAAATTCTACATCTCCTCCCTCTCTTATTCCCACTCTTATATTTAACAGGGATCACTTTTCAGTTGAATTTCAACACCTAAGAATAAATGTATGTTAATTACAGAGTTCAACCAATAATATTAACTAGAACAAAAAAAAAATACTAAAAGGGATAAAGTATTACTAACCAACCACAAAAAAGGAAACCTGTTGAAGTGAAGGGGACACTATGAGAAACAGTGACTTGATCAGCCCTTGTCCTGACTGTTGATGTACAATTTAATACTTTATCCCTTTTAGATAATTTGTTTCTAAAATTTATATGGAAAGGACTAGAATAACCAAAGTGATCATTGAAAAGTGAAACAAAATGAGCAAATGTACACAACCCTACTACAAGACTTAATACAAATCAGTAATAATCAATACAAAGTGATGCTGACTTAGTGAGTAAACACTAGATCAATAGGACAGTTGGATGTCTCATGACTTCAGGCAGTGGTCAGGAGACTCTCCCACCTAGGAGACAATCAGGAGACTCCTGAATCCTTGGCAACGAGAAGGCATCTGTGGCAGCCCAAAGGAGAGCCAGAACACATACCCAAACATGGCCGTAATTACAGTGTTGGGCGTCAAAGAAAGGTGAGTGGGAACTTGGATTTCTAACCCCCCGTGGCAGTACTGCAGCAACACTCCCTTTCTCCTTCGGAAGCAGTGCCAGAGGAAGACAGCTAAAAGGGAAGACTTAGATACAATCTGGACTCATCATGTCAAGATGAGTAATCAAAATGCCAAGGATTCCACTGAAAATCACTCATAAAATAAAAAAATGAAAAGATATAAAACTGAAGGGATAAAGACAATAGATGTCAATAAAGAGATGAAAGAGATATTAGAATTAATTGACATTAAAGTAGGCATCATTTTGAAGCAAAAGTCCTTTAATGAGTAATTATAAGCACACATGAAACAGTGGGGGGAAAAGTAACAGCAAAGAAACAGAGTCCCAGCAAATAAACAGACGACATAAATAAGAACCAGATGGAAATTTTAGAACTGAAAAGTATACCTGTATTCAATGTACTGACACAACAGTGGAATAGAAGGACAAAAGGAAAGAATCACTGAAAGAAAAGATAAAATGATAAAAGTCACTGAAGATAAACAGCAGAGAGAAAAAGGACTGAAAAAGAGCCAATGAAGACAGCCTCAGGGACTGGGTAGCAGGACGATCACAAAATACCAAGTGTGTTATCAGAACTCCAGAAGGAGAAGGGAAACTAAAAAGTAAATCTTCAATCAGGGTGGAAAGTTTTCCACATTTGGCCACCTGAAGATTCTCAAAGCTAAGCAAATCCCACACAGGATAAACTCAAAGGAATTCATCCCAAGTCATATCATAATGAAACTTTTGCAAACTAAAGACAAAGAAACAAATCTTGATGGCATCAAGGGAGAAATTACATCTTACATACACAGTAAAAACATGTTTGGATGATGGGATTTCTTGTCAGAAATCATAAAGGGAAGAGGGAAGTTTCACAACTAGCTAAAACAATATTGAAAAAAGATACAGGGGAAGAAATCATTCTTCCTGATTCCAAGGCTTATTATAGAGCTATAACAATTCAGACAGGGAGATAAAGAGAGACACAGGTAAGTGGACCAGAATATAGAACTCAAAAATGGAGCCACAGCAATATGCCCCACTGATTTAGACAAAAACTGAGAAAGCCTTCAAAGGAGATAATACAGACTTTTAACAACTGGGGATATTTAATATGCATTGTCAAAAAAATTAACCTTGACCCAAGTCTCGCTCCTCATACCAGAAAAAAGAACTGAAAAAATGGTATAAATTAAATATAAAACAAAAACTACACAAACTGAGACAAAATTTAACAGAAAATATTCAGGATCCAGGGCACTTAAAAGAGCTTTTTTTTTTTTTTCACTTGAATGCAAAAATCATGAACCATTAAAGGCTAATACTAGTCTTCATCAAAAATAAAAGCTTTTATTTTATGAAAGACCAATTACATATTCAGTGAAAATACTTGTTAACTACATGAAAAAAGACTACTACCCAGAATAAAGAACTCTGAAAATACAACTTTAAAAAAATGAGCCCATTAGAAGATGAGCAAAACAGAGGAAAGATATACAGATAGAAAATAAGCTCCTGAAAAGACGCTAAACATAATTCATCATCAGGATAATGCAAATTAAGTCACAATGAGATACTGCTGCATGCCTACCAGACGAGCTAGCAAAAAGTGACTGGTGATTCACCAGATGCTGGAGAAGATGTGGGAATGTAAAACAGTGCTTGATAGTTTCTTATATTCACATTTATTCTCAAGGGAAAAAAACGCTCACCTAGAAATCTGTACACAAATATTTAGAGTAGTTTTACTGGTAACAGCCCAAACTGTACACAGCCTTTGTATCTTTATCAGTTATTAAACTGTTGGTATATTATACTATGAAATATTGTTTAGCAATAAAAAGGAGCAAAGTATTGATACATGCAATAACTTGCATGAATCTCCAGAGAATTATGCTAAGAGGAAAAAATCCAATCCTGTGATTCTATCTATGTAGCATTCCTGGAATGACAAAATTATATAAATGGAAAAAGATTATAGTTTTCCAGGGGCTAAGGAGAGGAGCGATTGGAGCTAACTGGATGTGACTATAAAAAGACAATATCTTTATGTTGACAGAAACATCTGTATCTGGAGCAAATCAATGTCAAAACCTTACTTGTCAAATTGTACTGCAATTTTAGAATTTTCCATTGGGGGAAACTGAGTAAGGGTTGCACACACTTTTGTCATGCTTGCATTATTTCTTAAAACTGCATGTGAATCTACAATTACCTCAAAATTAAAAAAAATTAGAAAAAAAGAGAGGAAATTATACCAAAACATAAACAAATCAAGAAAAAAATAGAGTGGAGTTTCCTTACGTCCTTCCAGTTTGAAAAATACTAAAATAGTTTTCTATATTTAGGCTGTGGGGAATCTATATATAACCCCAGTAAGAGTTACATACCATTTTTTTCCTTTTAGGATTGCACTGTTTTCCCTTGTAATGGGACTCATTGAGTCCTGTTTCCAAATAGAATAACATTTTTTCTAGATTAAGATTTTGACATTTTGTTTTAGGATCACAAGCAAGCTATTTGGACATCCTAGTATTCAGCATCTTGCTTGTAAAACAGCCAACAACATGGACAAATCCATTAGAACATGCCCTTGTCAACCTCCTGAGTTTATTGATATTTACATTTATGATACAGACAAGTTTTTTTAAGAGCCTCCTTTTCCGCTGCCTGGTGTTTGCTTTCATAGAAGAGAGACCAGGCAATTGAGAGGGAAGGAGGCAGCACTTGTGCTGGATTTATTGGCACAGCACACTGAAGAGCAAACACACTACCAAATAGAGGATATTGATAAGGAGACTAAATTCATTTGAAATCACTAAAACTCAGTTAGGGGCATATTGTATTAAGTGAAATGCCATTACTGAAGGGCCCAGGGAAAGACTGTATGCCAAGTCATGAGAGCTTTTCAGCTCATTGGAAGACAGCCATTGCACCCACGCACTACATTTGATGGTTTGGAAGAAGGGATAATTTCTGTGTTGATCATAAAGGGACTTGAAAATGTCTCAGTCCCTAGGAGCACAGGCTGGGGCTGCATTGTCCCTGAGTGTGAGCATGCAAGAGAGGATTCCTGTGCGGTAGAAACACTCACTAAGCAGCCATGAATTCCAAGTTTTCATAAAGGCTTTCTTTCATTGAGATTGTGGCACACTGGTGTATTTAAAAACTCCACACTAAGGACCGTCATTTGATTTTGCGATTTTTTTTTTAGGGGGTAAAGCAACTTCCTCTTTGTAGAGAGTGAATCTAAAGAATTCTGGTTTATTGAATACATTTGAATCATTTTAATAGAAATTTCCCCCAAAGGAACTTTATTCTGACCATCACAGCAGCTTAGAGTGAGTTGTATTCGAGATGCAGGAGAGAGCATACTACTGGCACAAGTCAACAAGTAGATTCTTAAAGTGCTTTCTTCTAAGCACCCTTCTGGTATTTTCCCAAAGGTTGTTTGAGGCTTCCATGCCTCATGTCTCTCACACTGTCCTTGCACTGTTAATCCTGGTGAGCAAGGACAGACTGTAAACACAGGTCCATTTCAGTGATGTGTATAAATCTTGTCCCCGTTATTCAGACTAAGGCAGCCTCTTATCTAACAAGCACCAGAGCAGACTTTAGAAAACACTTTTCACCTGTGACAATAGCAGCCTAGTTTTGTCCTCGCAAACAATGGAATGCATGTAATATTTCATGTCAGCTAACTCCATGTCTTATTTATGCCAAATTCCTTTAGGTTCAGCATTTTAAGACAGCCTTTCCATTAGGAATTTCTTCTAGCACAGATTCCTGGAATAGCACTGTTTGGAGAAAAGAGAAGTTTTTAAGTAAAACACTTTAACAACCTTGGTAAAAGTGAATTGTGCTATCTCACCTTACTATTTGCTCGGTAAATCAGGAGAAATCATACTTTGATTATGTGATAATAAATATGTTGAAAACTATGAGAGCAGAGCTGAAATACCATGAGATGAGCAAGCTGGCACACAGGACAAATTACTGGTTAGAAGAGGATCAAGGGTTATTGACTAGCCCCTAAGGATTCCACCTACAAGTAACTTCTTGTTAAGGGCATGCATTCTCATGTGGGATCCTAACAGGATTACACACACAATAGAAGGTGCTCATATTTGGCCTTCTGTGGTGCTAGAAATGCACTTTTGGAAGCATGATCATAGTTTTTCTTGATACATTTGAAACACAAAATGAACAACTTTCTTTTTTTTAATCATTTTTTTTGACAGGCAGAGTTAGACAGTGAGAGAGAGAGACAGAGAGAAAGGTCTTCCTTCCATTGGTTCACCCCCCAACAGCCACAATGGCCGCTATGGCCGATGCGCTACACCGATCAGAAGCCAGGAATCAGGTACTTCTTTCTGGTCTCCCATGGGTTGCAGGACCCAAGCACTTGGGCCATCCTCCGCTGCACTCCCGGGCCACAGCAGAGAGCTGGACTGGAAGAGGAGCAACCGGGACAGAATCCGGCGCCCCATCAGGGACTAGAACCCAGGTGCCAGCGCCACAGATGGAGGATTAGCCTAGTGAGCCGTGGTGCCAGCCAAAATGAACAACTTTCTATGGAACTAATTTTCACATGGAGAAATATATTAAAAACTAAAAATGTCTTTGAGAATATCAGAGACATGATTGGTGTGTGTTTTCATATATCCAATGGTAAAAATGTCCATATTTTGAAACAGCTGAATCCAAATTCTTTAATTATGAAGCTTTAGCTTAAGGTAGGAAAAGACCCAGAGAAAAAGAAAGGAGAGAAAGGAAGAAAAAAATTCCTAGATCATCACATTTGCATTTATTCCTTGGATTTAGGCTCTATAAAAGATCTAAGCATTTGATCACCTTTCACATCCGATCTTATCTGTCTCCTGGAAAAATTCAATTGTGCTCTACTTCATCTAGGATTAAAGCTAAACTCCTGTGCATGGAAATGGTGCATATTCACCAGGGGCTGGCCTCTCTCTAGCTCTGCAATCTCATCTACAGATCTTTGCCCATCACTTCTGTGGTTCAAAACCACTGAATTACAATTTTGGAAACACACCATATTGTCTTGAGTATTTGCCTACAAAGGCCTAACGTTACTCAGTCAACAGACTTCTATTTATTAATTTGCATCTGAGCTTAGATAGAGACCCCTTCCTGGAAATCTCTCATACCCTCCAACTGTAAAACATCACCACCGTGTTTTGTGCATACACACACTGTTGCCGTTATAAATATTTGCTGACATATCAATCCTAATGGTTGGGCCAGATGTTTGTGGAATTTAATGCAAAGGCAAATGCCCTTATGGTGATGTTAAGTAAAGGTAGGCCGGGGGAAAATGTAGCTGCATGAAGACTGGTCCCTTCAGTCACAGTGCTCTTCAAGTCTTTACAAAGTGACAACTGCCACAGTGCTGCCCTGACTTGAATGTCTGAACCTGGTAAGCAACCCACTCCCCTGCCTTCCAAAATCAATCTACCTGATCAGATTCTGGTCTTGATTTGTCTCCAATAGCAACCTTGTCAAAATATATTGGAAGTCTCCAAAAAGTAACCATGGCTTGGCTAGTTCCAATATGGGTGAACTACATGATAAATAATGAGAAAAGAAACTCAAAAGTAAACTTAGCTTATGTTATTCTAAGTTGAGTCATAGTCTCGGAGTGGTCAAGCATTCCAACAACTAACAGACCATTGAGAAGATTCAACTTTAGTCAACTGCATGAGAACACTGTAAACCGTGCTCACACAGTATTAAAATAAGCCAAAATAGGTGCAGCATTTACAAGAGAATGTCAGGTGTAATGCTTGACAAAGTAAGCTTAATGCTTAAGAAATGTATCTTCGTCCGGAAAAGCCAACTCTTGCAATTTTGAGTTAGAGTATAATTTTAGAAACTCTTTCCTGTAAAGTCTTTCTTTTATTAATGAGATCAGCTCTGGGTTAGCTGAAAGAGGTAAATTCCTAAAGCTTCCAGGAGGACAACAAGGCCTCCAAAGGCCCTGGGAAGTGAGTGCACTGTATGAAAGAAAATACCAAGAGGCCGCTTCATCCTATTCTGTCCTGGGGAAGATGGTGAAGAATCTGTGCACTCGAAAACTCTTTTGATTTGCCTGCATTGAGTCCTTTTTTTTTTTTTTCCCCCTATGGGACACTGCTGAAGGTGGTGAAGAAATAGAAGTGTGAGGTTGATGCATCACTTGTATCGGGAGAGGGCTCAGGACAAATGTGCCATCAGGAAGTCCCCTGTGCAGATATCCACGGCTAAGGGGTCACAGCAGCTCAAAACTGCGATAGTGCTGTAGGAGAGAACATTGCGCAGTCCCTCTGCTGTATGACTCAGGTCATCTCTCGTTTATAGCTCACACGTCCTTCCTTCACAAAGCAGGCTCATACGAACTCCGTCAGCCGGAGTAGATCAGCGACAGGCGACTTTGCTGAAACATGCAGCACCGATTAGGGAAGAGTCTCAGTCACGTTTCGTCTTGTGGAACCACATCTTCAGGAGCACTAGCAATTCTAGGTGACCTTAAGATGCAGGCTTTTGACACACTGCCCCAAAGTGGGAACCTGTTTGTGGATATCTTGCCCATGGGCCTAAAGGGTGAAAAGCTTCTAGGAAATCAGAACGTTTTGAACAACAATTTTAGAAAGAATGCAATGTTTTGGTCAACGGTTACTGTAACAGTTAAACTCTTTTTCTGTCATTACCCAGTGAGTTAGGAGACGCTCAGCTTGGTGATCTTGCCTATGAAACCCAAACAGGGCCAATTACCCTTTCATAGCAGCTCTGCATGCCTTATTGCCTCATGTAAAATGCAATCATATTAAAGAATAGTACCAGCTAGACACTCATTTCCCTTTTTCTAAGGTCAACAATTTTTTCTCTCTTGGTGTCATTTATGCCTCTGTTCTACTCCTCTGTTTCTATCCTCGTTTTACTAGATATTGTTTTATAAATGTTTTACTGAAATGTTTTCTTGAAAGCCATCCTCAATTTTTCTTACAAAATGAGGTTGATGAGTAAGTTACTGCTTGCCAATCAAATACATATACATATATACGTATGATATATATGTGTTACATACACATACACGAGGTTTAACAAATGAAGAAAAGAGCTGTTGAGGTGTTCCTGCCAGATGACAGGAGAATTTAGATGGGTGAATGCAAATCTCTCTGCATGTGGAGAAAGAAATCTGTAGATGGAGTTCTATATTCAGTGGAATTAGCTGAAGCTCTTACATCAACATTAGGTATTGAATCTGACCTTTTTTGAGGAATACTTTATGGAATGGACAGCCAGCGTTATTTAAGGTCACACGGGTTATAAGGTAGTATACTTACCGTAAGCATTAAAGGCTTCTGGAGAAGGAAATGGGTAGCCTTGGAGGATAACAGCTCTCAATATTCATGGCCAGAGGCCAGAATGTCAGAAAGAAAGTGATCACCTACTTTTTCAATAGTGACTGCTCCTGGATGGGGAATAACAGGCCTCTTTGGTATTCACTAAGCGTAGGCAAGAGTGTGGCTCGTTTTGGGTTTTGTACAGGGCCCAGCTCTATGCACACTCATTATAAGGTTATTACTATCATTATGGTGGACAATGCAATAATATTTTAAATGGGTCAAATTTGGCTCCCAGCTATTCATGAGCTGCTCTTGCAGCCTTAGGGAAAATGGCTTATGAGTGCAGGGAAATCGAATCTGGCCCACATCCCGTTGCTCCCTCTACCACATATCGCAGAGAGCCCCTATGAAGAATGTCCACAGCTCTGGTTTGCATGAGCTCTGAGGATAAGAAGTGGCTTTTGCAGATAACGCTTTAGGCCCAATTGTAGAACTGGCTTTGGGCGAAAACATAAAAGTGAAGTTAGTGGTCAAGCCCTTCACTAACTTTCTGGGGCATTTCCCTGATGACCTGCAAGTCTTCTCTGGGCCTTCTGGTCACGTACAACTTTTCCTTTCATGAAGAAGAAAAACTTCACAGAAAGTCAACATCTGCCAAAGTATGTTCTATGGTGTGGGGACCTTATAGTTGGCCCATCATGAAAAGATTCTGGAGTCAAGTACATTTGGGAAAATCTTTCTCACTTGGAGAGTCAAAGTCATATTAGCATGCAGAAGCTGTAGGGTCACTCCAGGAGAGAGGGGCCTGTTTATGTTACAGTGCTTGCGTTTGTAGCATCAGAGGTAAGACTTACTAAGATTATTATTGTTCCAGGGAATTCAGAGTTCAAATTTTAAGTTTATCCTGGAGAGAATAATGTTTCATTTTGAGGATTTCAAGGATTTACTTCTGTGAAGGTCAGGTGCACCTCAGACCTAAGCTTTGCCAACCAAATATTTAAATGAATAAAGAGTCTCAAATCCTTGTCCCTAGAACAAGCATTCTGCATGAGAACATCCACACACCCTGAAGCCATTTATTTCTTTGAAGACACAACTATTTCTATGTGAGAAACAAGGTATCTATCCATTAAGGGGAAATTCTTGGTGTCACTCAGTAGATGATATTGATGGTAGTTTTAACAACCACAAATTATAAAAGTAATTTACAGTGTGAAACACAGCCTATCTATCCTACATCAGAAGATAACATTGCCATCAGTTGGATGACTTCTGGAAACCAAAGCTAAATTTTAGACTTTGTTTTGTATTTGTTCCAAATGTGAGCAACTAAGCCAATTAACACTGTTCTGGATGTGTACCCTCTCAACTTCAAAATGGAAATTTATTTTCAACCAGACTTCTGGTGACTTTCGGTCCTAATGAAATGGTTATCCAACTGATTTTCAACCAATTTAAAAATGAGATTCCAGCAAAACAGTTTGTGCATATAACCATCTGCGGAAAGATGCCCCTGGCAATTATTAATTTGGTCTCCCTCTGCAGAATTCCTGAAGAAATATGATCCACAGTCAACTAGCCCTTTTTGTTAATAAGCAGCTATTGTTGCAGTGGAAACTCTAAGGGTGTTCTGTCCACAGACGTGAGGTAGGCAGTTTGTGTGTGAGAAGTCAAAGCTCCACAGGGTTGTTCTACTTCTATTCCTCAATGTGACGTAGTATTACCAGGGCAGGTTCATGAGGAGTGGGCAGAAAGAAAGTGATGCACAACATTCCTCCTCCAGAAGTGACTCTTTATCCAGAATGGAGGGCTATTTACAATTTTACAAGCAACAAAGTCTTCCATAATCTTGGAGACACAGAACCTTACCTACCTCGAAGACAGCCCTTTTGTAGTGTTGATATTCCTCATGCTAAGCAGTACAGAAATGGTAGAACCGGATTTTCAATTAAGAATTCCACCAAGAAACCCACAGTGAATCAAGTCTGTCATTGTTTCTTTAAAAATCTTATGCATGGACTAGTGCTAGGAGCAGTTTCTAAGATTCAGAATTTACTTCAGAAACATAAAAGCCAATGTTCCCCTTTATTGAGGACTGCTTGGTTGTTTGGAAAGTCATGACCTCAGACCTACCAAGGAGGAGTTTTTACTCTTTGAGATCTGTAAAAGACAATGTTTCTGGACAACAGAGCAAAGATGAAGAAAACAGAGCGGAAATTTTAAGGGGTAACTGAAATAGGCATTTAAAAAAAACCCTCAGGCTGCCCATATGAATTGGAACATTTTAAATTAATAAATATTTACTAAAATATGTTAGAATCAAGTGGTCTGAGTGAGTTAAGGGAATTCTTTTAGTAAGTATAACATAACTACCACCTGTTTACAAAGTGACTTGAATATAGACTTGCGGGAGTATTGAAGAGCTCTGTGAAGAACTAATCCTGTCCATCCGCAGGGTTATGAAGAGCACAGCATCAGAATAGAAAAGTCTATACGAGAGAAGTAAATGGCCTCTCTAGTTCAAGATTCACGGACTCACGGTCCAGCACTGTGGCACAGTGAGTTAAGCCATCACCTGCTATGTCAGCATCCCATATGTGTGCCTGTCTGAGTTCCGGCTGCCCCACTTCCAACCCAGATCCTTGCTAATGAACCTAGGAAGGCTGCTTGTGTCCCTGCCACCCACGTGGGAGACCTGGATGGAATTCTAGGGTCCTGGTTTCAGCTGGGCACAGCCCTGGCTGCTGCGGCCTTCTGGGGAGTGAACCAGCAGGTGGGACGTAGTCTCTAACTCTGCCTTTCATTTGAATAATTAAATCTTTTAAGCATGTATTGATTCAGTACTATTTCTTATGGTATAGACTTAGGAAAATTTAGGTCAACCTCTATGTTATATTAGGTAGAAAATCACTGTCCATGATTTCAAATCACTTTTGCCCACACCTCACTCTAAAGGGCGACTTGCTCTTGGTTAATTTATGTCTGCTACTCCCTACAGTTTGGCACTTCATGGATTGCAGACCTGGAAGAATATGCCTTCTTCCCTGATCCATGACACTTAACACTATTTAGTGCTACTATTTTACCCAGGGGAATTTGTAACTCCTGAGATGAGAGTCACTTTCAAACTAAAATAATTTAGCTACAAGTAAAAGGCTTTCATGAACCAGCCAGCAAGCAAAAGATAATGTGAGGATCATTTACATGTTCTGGTTTGCAAGGCAGCATGGTGTGTTCTAGAAAGTTTATTATACTTCAGCTTCTGCATTAGTAAAATTGGATTGTAGAAGTTCTTTATACATTTGTTATGAGGTGTAAATATCAGTATTTGATAAACACTTAGGACATAAATACTATGTGAGTGTTTAATCATTACCTAAAAACAGACATCTAGATTTGTCAGGGTGCTAGAATGAGACATGATATTAAGTTTGGACACTGGCTTCATGGCCATCATGATATAATTCCAATCTTACATCCCTATCTACTTTGTACAGCAGTCTCTGCAGACAAGCCTATTAGCTCCCTCACCCATTTAAGATGCTTACTCACAACTCATTCTTGGGCCTGGCATGGTGTAGAAGGTTAGGCTGAACCTTGAGATGCTGGTTCCAGAACGGGCTCCTTTGCTTCCAAACCAATCCCTGCTAATGTACCTGGGACAGCAGAGGAAGATGGCCCGGACGTAGGAGAGAAGGATGAAATTCTTGGCTCTTGTTTTTGGCCTAGACCAGAAATGGCTATTTGTGAGCATTTAAGGAGTGGGCCACTAGAAGGAAGATATCCCTTTCTCTTTTTCTGTCTCTGTCTCTTCCCTCTAAAAAGTGACATGCACAGGTAATAGATAATTTGTTTCAGTTTATTCCAAGCCACTCTCTTGCCACAAAGACAGGGGAATTTAAGACAGTATCCTTGCTGGTTTTTCGGTTGTGCTTTTTAGAAACGTTTACATTGTTGATCTTTGGCTTGTAACTGCTAAAATATTCACCGACTGTTTACTGAGCATGTACTGTGCAAGGCCCTGAGCAATAAAATGAGGCATAAAGAAATGAATGAATTAAATAAAAGCAATAAGACAATTTTGCTTTCAAAGAGCTTTCTATGAAAATAAAAATCATTCTATAACTGTTGCAGCTCATTAAAATACCCGACAAGAGGTATTGAAAAGCCAATGCAAGGAGAATCAAGAGGAATTAAAATTTTCTACGAATCCTAATAATTTACGCAGGAGAAAATTTTAAGAATGTATGGAGGAATATTTAGCATTTTATTAAAATTATTCTAACCCAGCTCTCTATTTCAACATGGGCAATGTTTGAGTTCAATCTACTTCAGTTTTACATCATGTGAAATGATCCTTTATTTTTTATCTGCTGAACTGTTTACTTAGTGGAGCCTTAAACATAATATAAATTAAAAATATATTATCTCAAAAACTAAAAAAAAGAAAGGAAGGAAGGAAGATAGGGAGGGAAAGGGAGGAAGGGATGTATCACTGTATTCTTAGAATTGTATCTATGAACTACATGGAATCTGTGTTCTTTGTATTAAAGTCATATTAATGTGAGAATTGATGAGAATTTTGTTGTAGTAATCATCATGCATTTGCTATGGACCTGATAATCAAGTGTATCAATAAACTCCTTTAAAAAATAAAAAAGGAAGGATATAAAGAACTAAGAATAGCTCTATAATTTGGATTAGCAATTAGAGACACTTCCTTTGAGTATGGGCGAGAAGTCCATTGCCTTGCCCTGTAATCCGGGGGGTCTTGGTCTAGCTCTTTTGGCTCCTGGGGAAACAAGCTCCCTTTATAGACAGCATTTCATGCCCTGGGCTACTGAATTTCTCACGATGGTCCAAGTGAGCCACAAAACTCCCATATGGCATGAGGACACCGTTGATGTACGGATGGAGCTTAGGTTATCCTACGGGGGTTCCTTATGCTGTAGGAAAGAGCCCCATATAAACATATGGGGGTTCCTTATGATGTAGGAAAGAGCAAGAGAAAGAGAGAGAAAAGAGGATAATTGAGGTCATAAACCGTGGACTAGGTATTTCTACACCACCATAAATCCACAGACTTGAGCTTTTGAAACATTGTGAAGGTATTTTTTCCCAAGGGGTGTGGGAGAGAAAGTATGTTGCCTCACATTTTGTTAGATTTATTTATGACTTAAAAATATTGGGCTTATTATATGTGTGGGCTTCCAGATGAATTCTTTTCCTATCCTCAAAATATTAAGAACAAACCTAAATATAGCCATAGGCACATAGGACTGCGGTTTGTCAAGCTTTGTTTAGGAACTCCCTTGGAGCTCCTTCTCCTGTCCAGCCTGCCTGTTTGCTGACTGACTGCCTGGACTGCTCCTAGCTATAGACCTGCTTCTCTGCCTGACCCCTGGGAGAAGTCGTTTAGGCCATTGGTCTCATCTCTGACCTTGTCCTTTCCAATTGCTATCTTACTACCTTCATATTTTTGTATCCCTGATTTCTAAATCCAGGTATACTCAGCAAAATCAAGCTCAAATAAGATTTGTGTGAGAGCTGGCTATATTCTCAGGAGCTGGCATTGCTAAGTGTCCCATAGCTCAGTTGTTCTCTCATTGTTATAACAGATAATAAACTTTTCTTAGAGAAGAAAAAAATGATAAAAAAATCCTCAAAGACAAATACAATTGTTAGTGTTGACAATACACGTAAAGAAGTCAGGGGGAAAAGTAAAGGTACTTAGCCAAAAACTTTTGAAATCATGAAAGCTCAGAATGACAACACTGATGAGATGCATGACTAGCATGGGTCCACGGCATATGCAATCTTCATGAGTTGTATTCTTTGTGAATACAGTGGTCTACCATAGAGTAGATTCTGTTATATTCTAGTAGTGAAATAGTTTAATTTTTATAAAAATTAATAATTGGTTGATTCATTCATTCACTCATTCCACAAATACTCAACCAGCATCTGTCCAACAGATTAACTTAACTGGTCTGTTCCAGAACAAGTCCATGAGGGCTGATCCATTATCAGAAGAGCTCCGTGGCATAGCTATTATGGAAAAGCACACCCCTTCTTTTACTTTTCCATGCCTCCAAAAACTCCCCTTCCAACACTAACATGTCTTATTTTAAGTGTTTTGATGGAAAAATTTTAAATTGTCTTCACTTCCTTAGAGTGTATTGAATGTTCTGTGATCATTGATAAAGCAAATCACTCACTGTGTTTCAGTCAATTCTACGATGCAATCAGGAAACTTGAATGCATGATGGTAATCTGTTTGGTGTCTGTACTTGTCCTTCATAATTTTTCCATCCATAGTCATTCATCACTACCAGTGTGCTGTCCACAGTACCTCGACTCCTTTTATGGGACCACTCATGTTTGGGCAGGAAAATAATATTTGGCAAAACTTTTTTGAAAAAAAAAACAGAGTATATAACATATTGTCTGTGAGAAAATTGTTTAGAATTTAACACACCATTTTTATAGCACCTTTTTTGACTGCTTGAGACCAGTTTTGATTATTTCTTGTTTCTCTGTTGTATTCAGAAGAGAACTTATATAGTGAATTATGAGTCTGAGTTACTAAGTAATGAGGTACTACTGAAATATTTTCTGAATAATGGCATTAGATAACTTGATAGTTTAAAAAATGTGAATTTTTAAAATGCAAATTCAATTAAACATTTTATTTAATTGAATGACTATCAACCAAATTAATTCTCTCAGTTGACTGTATCCTTATACAGTGCTAAGTATTCATTTTGCCTTCTATATATTCTACAACTCAAACTCTGAGACACCCAGGTAAACAAAACCTTAAAATGGACTAAAAAAATCAACTCTGTGCACAATAGCATGAGGATCTATGCTGGCCTGTTCTATGGTGAACTGGTGAAATCAAGCAAAAAAGAAAAGCATTTGGAAATTGTCCTATGGGTGAACAGCAAATAAAGAAACACATAATCAAGAATATCTATGGAAATTCACTGGGAAAGGGAGAGTTTGATATTTGAATCAAGATCTCTCCCTGTTTCCCCTACTCTCAGTTCATAAGCTGGAGACTCCACTCCACTTTGAGTGTGTGTGTGTGTGTGTGTGTGTGGTTCCTCATTTATGTCGATTAAAAAAAATCACAGCATTATTAAAAAATGCAAGCACCTCGGAGGAAATAATAGTTTACCCAGGGGTCTGTGGGGCCCATGTGCCCTCCCCAGGCTGGCATCTCATCACTGTAGCAGCCCCCTGCCCCCTACTAAGTGCTCCTGGTCCAGGCCACGTGGCCAGCAGCTGCCCTGCCATCAGGAACACAGAGTTCTCTCTTCCCCCATCAGTTAGGATTTCTCATCCTGTTTCCGGTTCCCTGCTACTAATGGTAAGTCTCAAGCAAGTGTGATTGGAAGGTAGGGGTTTCTTTTTTTTTTTTTTTTTCCCAAGCCCAGCTTATGGGATGGAGTCTCCACACGGGGCCCAGTGTGCTAAGAATACTGAGACCCTGAGCACTCAGCCTGTGAGCCCACCGTTCCACACTGTGTGAGACAAGCTCAAGTTTCCGACACTTCTCAGTGGAGCACCTCTCAGGGGAACTCCTATTCAGAAAGAAGCTTGTCACTGCCTTCACCTGAGCTCCGAAGCCTTAACTCATAGGTTTTCCCTGGTGAGAGAAGCAGGTGATAAATCAGAGAACTTCCAGTCTCTCCCCAAGAAACTGTCTTCTTTTGCAACTTAGAATGAAGAAATTCAAACCAAAAATCACTCTCATGAACAACAGAGGCTATGGTGAAGGACATGAGAGGAGATTCAAGACAAAGACTAATTAAAGGCCAACAGGATTGCAGAGAAGAATCAGGAAGTGATCCCTTCCCCCACTTCAGAACAAAAATCAAACTCTGATTTCAGAAACCATTCCTTCCTGGAGCTAGAATGGAGTAGATTATTTTGCAGAGTGACTTACACTCCAGGGTTTTATTTAAGACAATCATCATAATACAATGGGTGAGATTAAACAGTTGGGTGTTGTAGTCAAGGAATGATAAGAGAATCTAGGCTGGCGCCGCGGCTCACTAGGCTAATCCTCCGCCTAGCGGCGCCGGCACACCAGGTTCTAGTCCCAGTCGGGGCGCCGGATTCTGTCCCGGTCGCCCCTCTTCCAGGCCAGCTCTCTGCTGTGGCCAGGGAGTGCAGTGGAGGATGGCCCAAGTGCTTGGGCCCTGCACCCCATGGGAGACCAGGGGAAGCACCTGGCTCCTGCCTTTGGATCAGCGCAATGTGCCGGTCACAGTGCACCAGCCACGGTGGCCATTGGAGGGTGAACCAATGGCAAAAAGGAAGGCCTTTCTCTCTGTCTCTCTCTCTCTCTTTCACTATCCACTCTGCCTGTCAAGAAAAAAAAAAAAAAAAAAAAAAAAAAGAGAGAGAGAGAGAATCTATCAGTGCTACTGTCATCCTTGGATGACTATGGGCAGGCCAAAGCTTTGCATCCCTGAAGAGCAACACCAAAGGATGCGAAGTGGGTGGAAGAAACAGAATACACTTAAATAACCCAGTCCATCACTAGACAAACAAGCAAATAACAATTAACAGTGCAGGCAACAGAAACTTCTGTGAGAGAGCCTAGATATTGAATTTATGAGAAAAAGGCTTTAGCCAGTGTAAACAAGTTCACAGAACTTAAAATCTATGATTAAAGACATAAAATAAACTATGATTGCATCAAATAGAGAATATTAATAAGGGACTAGAAATCATTTCAAAACCTAGAAATTATAGAGTTTACTATAAAATCTCAACAGAACATTTGAACTGGCAGAAGACAGATGAAATTATCTTGTAGACTGATAGAAATTACACAAGCCAAAAAATGAAGAAAGCAAAGAATGAAGAAAAATGAACAGAGACTCAAGAAAAGAGGAATATCATTTAGCATAAAAGAGTGATGTTTAGCCTAGCAGTTAAGATGTTGGTTAAGATGCCCATGTGCCACACCAGAAAGCCTGGGTTCTCTACCTGGCTTTCATTGTCAACTTTCTGTTAATATGGCTTTCTGTTAGTAAAGACTCTAAGAGTCAGCTGGTGATCATTGAAATAGTTGGGTGCCTGCCCCTCACAAGGGAGGCCAGGTTTGTATTCTTTGCTCCAAGTATCAGTCTGGGCCTAGGTTCAGCCATTGTAAGAATTTGGGGAGTAAACCATCAGGTAAGAGTGCTGTCTCTGTGAGTGTGGGTAAGTGTGCCTGCCTCTCAAATAAATAAATAAAATGCTTTGAGAAAGCATAACAAATACATATGGAAACATCAAAAGGAGAGAAGAAAGAGAAAGAAGCAGAAAATTATTAGAAGAATAATGGCTTAAAACTTCCCTGGGGATGGCACTGTGGCATAACAGGTAAAGCCACTGCCTATAGTTCCGGCATCCCCCATGGGCTCTGGTTTGAGTCACAGCTGCTCCACTTCTGACCCAGCTCCCTGCTAATGTGCTTGGGAAAGCAGCAGAGGATGGCCCAGGTGTTTGGGCCCCTGCACCCACATAGTAGATCCAGAAGAATATCCTTACTCTTGGTTTCGGCTTGGCTCAGCCTTGGCCATTGCAGCCATATGGGGAGTGAACTGGAAGATGGAAGGTCTATCTCTCTCTATCTCTATCTCTTCCTCTCTCTGTGTAACTCTTTCAAATAAATAAATAAATCTTTAAAAATAAAAAAAAAATAAAAACTGACCAAATGTATTGAAAAACATTCATGGGGGCTGCCACTGAGGTGCAGCAGGTTAAGGCCCTGGCAAAAATGCTGGTTCTAGTCTCGGCTGCTCCTCTTACAATCCAGCTCTCTGTTGTGGCCTGGGATAGCAGTAGAAGATGGCCCAAGTCCTTGGGCCCCTGTGCCCATGTGGGAGATTCAGAAGAAGCTCCTGGCTCCTGGCTTCAGATTGGTGCAGCTCCAGCCATTGTGGCCATCTGGGGCGTGAACCAGAGGATGGAGGACCTCTCTGTCTCTACCTCTCTCTCTGTAACTCTGTCTTTAAAATAAGTAAAAATAAGCCAGCGCTGTGGCTCACTAGGCTAATACTCTGCCTTGCGGCGCCGGCACACCAGGTTCTAGTCCCGGTCGGGGCGCCGGATTCTGTCCCGGTTGCCCCTCTTCCAGGCCAGCTCTCTGCTGTGGCCCGGGAGTGCAGTGGAGGATGGCCCAAGTGCTTGGGTCCTGCACCCCATGGGAGACCAGGATAAGTACCTGGCTCCTGCCATTGGATCAATGCAGTGTGCTGGCCACGGCGGCCATTGGAGGGTGAACCAACGGCAAAGGAAGACCTTTATCTCTGTCTCTCTCTCTTACTGTCCACTCTGCCTGTCAAAAAAAAAAAAAAAAAAAAAAAAAAAAAGAAAAGAAAAGAAAAAAGTAAAAATAAATCTTAAAAAAAAAGAAAAACATTCATGTATACAAGTAGGAATTATAGTGACTTCAGTTAGTATAAATACAAACAGACCCACAAACAAACACACCAAATAAAAACGTTGCAAGTTCAAAACCTAGGGCAAATTTTGAAAGTAATAAAAGAAACAATGACTCTCTTAAAAGGAAGTCTCATAAATATAACAGCTGACATCTCAGGAAAAACAATGAAGACCAGAATTCAGTTGGGAGTATACTTAAAGTGCCCCCCAAAAAAACCAAAATGACAGTTGGGGAATATGATGTTCCACCGAGCAAAAAGATGTTACAAAAAAAAGTAAAGGAAATCTACAAACTGGAATTCTAAAATTTAGCCAACATTAGCAAAGATCCATCCGAGACAGAATAATCTTGACAAAGAAAAGCAAAGTAGGAGGATGTGCCTTTCACAATTTCAAAACCTGCTACAATGCAACAATCATTAAAACAATGAGATTACTAACACAAACATAGAAGTTACCTTGGATCAGTGGAATATAATTGAGAATCCACAAATGACCCCTTATTTCTGTAATAAACTGATGCATAAAATGTGGGCCAACATCATTCAGTAAGCTTTTCAACAAGCAATGCCAGGATGACTGATATCCATACGCAAAAGAGGATAGTGGGATTCAACTCATACCACACACAAAAAATCAAAAAAAAAAAAAAAAGAAAAAAAAAAAGAAATCAGACCGCAATGCAAAAACAAAATATAAAATGTTGGGATCAGTGTTGTGGCACAGCAGGTCAAGCCACTGACTGCAATGCTGGCATCCCACATGGGCCCCAACTGGTATCTTGGCTGCTCCACTTCCAATTCAGCTCCCTGCTAGTGCACCTGTGAAAGTAGTGGAAGTGCTTGGGCCCTTTCCCCCACATGACAGACTTGGAAAAAGCTCATGCCTCCTGACTTCAGCATGGCTCAGCCCTGGCTACTGCAGCCACCTGGGGAGTGAACCAGCAGAAAGGAGATCTCTCCTCCCTGCCTCTCCTTCTCTGTAACTCTGTTTCAAACAAATACGTAAATCTTTTTTTTTTAAAGTCTATATAATGGTTAGAAGTAAACACAGGGGTAAATCTTCTTAAACTTGGATTTGGCAAAGGATTCTTAGATATGACATCGAAGGCACAAGCAACAAAAGAAAAATGAGTAAGTAAACTGGGCTGCATCAGAATAAAAATTGGCAAATAACCATCAAAAAGTAACATTTCACATAAAAGGAATTTGCAAACCATGTGTCTGATAAGACTTGTACCCAGAATTTATTTTTACAAATTCTTATACCTCAGTAATAAACAAATAGATAAATAAGAAATAGGCAAATTTACCCAACTAAAAATGGGCATAAGATGTGAATAGACATTTCTCCAAGAAATATTTATAAATGGCCACTAAGCATATGAAAAGACACTCAACATCATTAATTACCAGGGAAAAAACATGGAACCTCAAATGAGATTGTATTTCACACTAATTAAGATGGGTAAAATCAACAGCTAGACAACAACAAAAGCTGGTAAGGATGTAGGAAATCAGAACACTCAGACACTGCCCGCAGAAAAGTAAAATGGTCTAATCATTTTGGAAAACACCCTGAAGTTCCTGACACCATTAAACAAAGTTACTATGTGACCCAATAATTCCAGTCCTAGGGAGATACCCAACAGAAGCAGAAACATGCCCATACAGAAACTTCTACGTGAATGTTTATAGCACTGTTGTCCATAATAGCCAAACAATTCAAATGCCTATCAGTGGACAAATGGATAAACAAAAGTTGTCCCACATAACAGAATATAATGTATAAACATGATGAAATACCATTATGTGCTACCCTGTGAAAATATGCTTGCTCAGAGTTGGAGTAGTCCATGTGTTATATCATTCCATTCATCTAAGCCTGGAATAGGGAAATCTGTAGCAATATAAAGTAAATGAGCAAGTTCTTAGTTACCGTGTTGGAGAGGGTGGGTTAGTGAACACAGGGCATTGACAGCTAAAAAGGCACACCTCTTTTTAAGGTGACGAAAATGGTCTCAAATTGACTTGCTGATGGCTGCACACATTTGTAAATATTCCAAAACATTGAGTTGTACATAGCATAATAGAAACAATTGATAAATTTGGTCATGTATAATTTTAAGATGTCTGTATTATATGAGTATAAGAACAAAGTTTAAAAAAGGAGACAGAGAATATATTTTAAAAATTTAGTAACAACCATAGTATCAAAAATCTGTAAGTAACATAAATTAATAAAAAACAATAGAAAAAATGAGCAAAGAACAGAATTGATATTTTGTAGAAGAAGAAATCTGAGTTCAACCAATGGTACTAGAGCAAAAAAAATACTAAAATGGATAAAGTATTACATTGTACATCAACCGTCAGGACAAGAGCTGATCAAGTCACTGTTTCTTATAGTGTCCATTTCATTTCAACAAGTTTCCCCTTTGGTGCTCAGTTAGTTGTCGCCGATCAGGGAGAACAAGTGATCCCTGTTAGGAATTTGGAAAACATTATGCTGAGTGAAATAAGCCAATCCCAAAGGGACAAATACCACTTGTTCTCCTTGATAGGTGACAACTAACTGAGCACCAAAAAGGGAAACCTGTTAAAGTGAAATGAACACTTTGAGAAACGGTGACTTGATCAGCCCTCACCCTGATTGTTGATGAGCAACTTGATATGATATCCCTGTTAGTATTTTTTTGGTTTGTTCTACTTAATACTTTTGGTTGAATACTGTAATCAATACACAATTCTTCTTAAGTGCTGAAACTTAACTGAAAAGTGATCACTGTTAAATATAAGAGTGGGAATAAGAGAGGGAAGAGATGTGCAATTCGGGACATGCTCAAGCTGACTTACCTCAAACGGTAGAGTTAGAAACATACCAGGGGATTCCAATTCAATCCCATCAAGGTGGTATGTACCAATGCTTTCTCACTAGTGCCAGTGATCAATTTCTGTTCACAATTGATCATAATGATAGGACTAAGAACCAAAGGGATCACATAAACAAGAATAGTGTCTGCAAATACTAGCTGATAGAATCAAAAAGGGAGAGAATGATCCAACATGGGAAGTGAGATACACAGCAGACCCATAGAATGGCAGATGTCCTAAACAGCACTCTGGCCTCAGAATCAGCCCTTAAAGCATGCGGATCTGGCTGAAATGCCCATGAGAGTATTTCAGGCATGGAAAGCCAAGACACTCTGGGGAAAAAAAAAAAAAAAGCCTAAATGAAAGATCTCCATGTGTGAGATCCCAGTGGAAAGAAGGGGTCATCAAAGAAGGAGGTACCTTTCTCTGAAGGGAGGAGAGAACTTCCACTTTGACTGTGACCTTGTCTAAATAAGATAAGAGTCGGTGAACTCAAAAGGCTTCCATAGCCTTGGCAGCTCATGACAAGAGCCTAGGGTGATTACTGATGCCATAAACAAGAGTGTCAATTTGTTAAGTCAACAACAGGAGTCACTGTGCACTTACTCCTCATGTAGGATCTTTGTCCTTAGTGTGCTGTACATTGAGATTTAATGCTATAACTAGTACTCAAACAGTATTTTTCACTTTATGTTTCTGTGTGGGAGCAAACTGTTGAAATCTTTACTTAATATATGCTAAACTGATCTTCTGTATTTAAAGAGAAACGAAAATGAATCTTGATGTGAATGGAAGGGGAGAGGGAGTGGGAAAGGGGAGGGTTGCGGATGGGAGGGAAGTTATGGGGGGAGGAAGCCATTGTAATCCATAAGCTGTACCTTGGAAATTTATATTCATTAAATAAAAGTTAAAAAAAAGAAAAGAAATCTGATTGTAGGTACTATAAAAACATTTTCAGCTTCAATGAGTAATCATGAAATGCAAATATTAAATAATGAGACAATTTCACACTCACAGGATTGACAAGAATAGAAGATATAAGCACACCAATGTTGGCAATCGAGTGTAAAAACAGGAACTCCCACATTCAGCCTAGTGGGCTTACAAGCTGGTACAACCAATTTGGAAAGCCACTTGACCAAATCTTATCCCCTATTTCTCAGTCTTTCTACTCCTAGATTCCATTCCTTAAAATAAGTCAAGCACATGAACTATATGAGACAAATATAAAAAATGTTCATTGTAATACTATTTCTCATTTCAAAAAATCTGGAAACACAAATGTCTATGAACAGGAAATTCATGGTATATTTACTATGAGGCACTAAAAAGAGCTTAAATGAGGAATGAAGGGTATATATGACTATGAAGATAGATTTTAAAAAACAGACAAAAAAACCAAGGCAATTGCTAAATGATCCATATTTAAATAAAATGTCAAAGCTTTCAAAATTAATAGCCCACAACTATATAGTAAAACACATGGGAATGATAAAAACTGAATTCATATCAATCAGTATTCTTGGGGAGAACATCAATGGGATGGGATTTGAATGTGTTCACAAGGAGAATGTTTATTGTCAAACGTGCGGAGCAAATGGTTCACAATGTGTAGGTTGGAAGGATAGGCCACAGGTGATAAAGGACGGGGACTGTGGGAACAGCTGCTAATCCAGAAGTCTTCAGTCCAGATTTGTGCCCTGCTGCCTACCAGCGTGTGACCTCGTGCAAAGTACTTAACATCTCCATGTTCAGTATAGAATGGGGATGGTAGGAACCCTACCACATCCTAGAAGAGCTACACAATTTTTTCAGTATACATGTATACTGAAGACTTCATATGTAGTGTTCAGTGTTTTCATTTGCTGAATTTGAGTAATTAAGCCTCAGTTTTTATATGTTTTCTATTCTAGTCTCTGTATGTATTTGAAATATCTCACTATAATAATATAAACAATACCAGAACTAAATGGGGGGGAAAGGCGAAGAGCTAACCACAGGGACACATTTGATATAAACTGATGAGTCCCTATCTTATAATCCAGAAATCTGAATTTCTAAGAAATGAAAGTTAATTATGGATATTCTAACAATTAAGGCAATGACCACATAAAGTGATCAATAATTAAATTAAGGGGCTGGTGCCATGGCTCACTAGGCTAATCCTCTGCCTGTGGCACCAGCATCCCGGGTTCTAGTCTAGGGCGCCGGGTACTAGTCCCGGTTGCTCCTCTTCCAGTCCAGCTCTCTGCTGTGGCCTAGGAGGGCGGTGGAGGATGACCCAAGTGCTTGGGCCCTGCACCCGCATGGGAGACCAGGAAGAAGTACCTGGCTTCTGGCTTCGGATTGGCGCAGCGCCAGCCGTGGCAGCCATTTGGGGAGTGAACCAACAGAAGGAAGACCTTTCTCTCTGTCTCTCTATAACTCTACCTGTCAAATAAATTAAAAAAAAAAAAGTTAAAAGGAATTTGTCAAATGACTTTGGCTTCTCAATTCTTACTTAGGTAGTAGGCAAATAAAAAAAAAAATTGCTAGGCCAGTGTTGTGGTGCAGCAGGTTAAGCTGCCTCCTGCAATGCTAGCATCACACATCTGAGTGCCAGTCCTGACTGCTTTGCCTCTGATCCAGCTTCCTGTTAACGTGCCTGCCTGCGACGGCAACAGAAGATGGTGCAAGTACTTGGACCCCTGCCACCTAAGTGGGAGACCAGGATGGAGTTCCAGGCTCCTGGCTTTGAAGTGGCCCAGACCTGGATGCTGTGGACATTTGAGGAGTGAACCAGCAGATGGAAGATTTCTCTTTCTGTCTCTACCTTTCTCACTCTGTAGTCTGCCCTTCAAATAAACAAATAAATAAATATTTGGCCGGCGCCGTGGCTCAATAGGCTAATCCTCCACCTTGCGGCGCCGGCACACCGGGTTCTAGTCCCGGTTGGGGCGCCGGATTCTGTCCCGGTCGCCCCTCTTCCAGGCCAGCTCTCTGCTGTGGCCCGGGAGTGCAGTGGAGGATGGCCCAGGTGCTTGGGCCCTGCACCCCATGGGAGACCAGGAAAAGCACCTGGCTCCTGGCTCCTGCCAGGATCAGCGCGGTGCGCCGGCTGCAGCGGCGGCCATTGGAGGGTGAACCAACGGCAAAAGGAAGACCTTTCTCTCTGTCTCTCTCTCTCACTGTCCACTCTGCCTGTCAAAAAAAAAAAAAAAAAAAAAAAAAAAAAAAAATTTGAAGACTATTAAAGTATAATCAACAAATTCCTTGCCCTTATTGCCATATAGAATTTGTTCCCAAAGAAAATAACCAGAGAACAGGGACAGGAATTAGGCAAATGCCTTATTTTTAGGGCCTCTAAAGGAAGGGAAGTTGGGCAAGAGTAACAGGAAAGGCCCATTTGTTTATTTGCTTCTTTTTTCTTTTTCACTGTAAACAAACTGCTTTCAAAGAAAGTGTTAGAGAAGGGTGGCAGAGAAAAGACTAAAAGCTCCAAAGCAAAAATGAATGAGGGACTAGCTGCATGTTGGGAAGAGAGGGCATAACTCAGAGGATGCCAGAGAAATGGGGTCAGATAGGCAAGGTAGCTGGCGTTAGCATCAGAATTGTACTTTATGACAACTGAAGGGGAATTCTTTACAGTGGATTCTGATAGAGCTGATTCTGGGAGCTCTGTAACTGGGAAGAAGGCAAACTAGAATTGTTCTTCTCTGATCAATAGGCCACTTGATGAAGTTGAAGATATTTGGATGAATTTTCAACAGGGTCTCCTTCAGAGCAAATATCTACATTCTCATATAAACAAATTTAGTTTTAATAACAACAGTGTATTTAAGTGAGAAAAAGGAACTGGCTGTGAAACCTCTCACCAATTCTTTTCTGGAACTCACAGAGAGAGCCCTAGGGCTGTCTTTACAACTACCCAATGAGCTCTTGAAAATGAGCTCTTTCTGTGATTTAATAATACCATTTACAGGGGAAAAACGTTAACTTTTTTTCTATATATATGTATCTGCTAAGAGAATGTAAGAAAGATAAGTCAGTAGCCAGAAAACAATTCATTATCTTTGTGCAAACAAACATGTAAATAACCATTTATTTAATTTCATGGATGTGGAGTGGGCAGGGGAGAGAGTAAATCCTTTGAACACTGTGCTGGTGGCTGTAAAAACCTCTCACCCTACTCTGTGGTCCCACTGACATCCTGGTGTTAAAGTGAAAATATTCTACCAATTCTAATAGACTGAAAATAAAAATAAACAGCTTAATTACATGGTGGGTGTTTTTGAATGGCTTTCTGAATTGTAAAGTGCTCATCATATGTCTCTATTATCTCCACACTCCACAAGACTTCCTTACTTGAAGTACTCAATGAAGTGAGATTGATGCAACAAATAGCCAGGAAGCACTGTGTTTTGAACCCAGTATCTTTGTTGATTTTCATCACTGGGGAAGGCAGGGGAGTGATGAGCATTATGGCTGCCCTGTTGCTCCTATTTCTAATTGAACATCATCCTCAACTTAAAACTTCTACTTCCAATAAGGAGATGAAGGAACACTAGTAGAGAAAATGTTCCAGTGTTCTTTGGTTTACTGAAATGGAGAGTTGCAGGTTTCAGAAGCTGTTGTAAACTTTTGGAAGACAGAATCACATCTGTTCCACTTGCTGTGACGTTGCATTCAAAGGGATGTCTTGCATAAAAATACAATGTCAAATTACTAAAGAAAAATAATTTTGAAGTCTTTCTTGAGAAATCAGTAGGTGAACTGTGATTCAGTCATCCACATTTTGAATTTTTATGAATGAAGGAGAGAGGGGGAGGAAAGGGGAGAGTGAGAAGGAGAGAAGGAGGGGGACGAGGAGGGCTAGGGGAGGAGAAGGAAGGAGAGGAATAAAAAGAATAAGGGAGAGCAAGGGCAAAAAAAGAAAAGGAAAAAAGGGTGGAAGGAAGAGAGTAATGAAGGAAGGGAAAGCAAAAGCAAGCCAGGGACTTTTGCAATTAAACAAAAGTATTTTCAGAACATTTTTAAAGAAACATATGTAGGGCCAGTGCTGTGGTGCAGTGGGTTAAGCCACCACCTGCAGTGCTGGTATCCCATACGGGCACCAGTTCAAGTCCAGGCTGTTCCACTTCCCAACCAGGTCCCTGCTATTGTGCCTGGGAAAGCAGCAGAAGATGAGCCAAGTCCTGGGCCCCTGCCAGACACATGGGAGACCCAGAGGAAGTCCCTTACTCCTGGCTTCTGCCTGACCTACACTTGACAGTTGCAGCCATTTGGGTAGTGAACCTGCAAATGAAAGATCTCTCTTTCTCTCTCTCTCTGTCTCCCTCTGTCTCTCCTCTCTCTAACTCTGCCTTTCAAATAAATAATAAGTCCTTTAAAAAAGGAACACAGGCATATATTGAACGAACTGTTTATTAGAAATATTCCTGGGGCCAGTGTTGTGGTATAGCAGATATATCCACCACCTATAATGCTGGCATCCCCTATGGGTGCTGGTTAGAGTCCTGGCTGCTCCACTTCCCAACCAGCTTCCTGCTCTTGTGCCTGGGAAAGCAGCACAATAAGATCCAAACAACTGGGCCCCTGCCACCCCCATGAGAGATCTGGATGAAACTCATGGCTCCCGGCTTTGCCCCAGCCCAGATCCAGCCATTGCCACCATTTGGGCAGTGAACCAACAGATGGAAGATCTCTGTCTCTGTCTCTCTCTTCCTTTCTGTAATACTGCCTTTCAAATAAATTAATTTTTTGTATTTTTATATTTTGCTTAAATTTTTTTAAATTTATTTTTAAAGAATACAAATTTCATAAATACAACTTGAGGAATATAGTTATTCTTCCCACCATATCTGTTCTCCCACCCTAACTCCCACCCCTCCTCCTCCTCCCTCTCCCCTTGCCAGTCCCATTCTCCATTAAGATTCATTTTCAATTAACTCTGTACACAGAAGACCTACTCTATACTAAGTAAAGATTTCAACAATTTGCACACATACACACACACACACACACCCACAAACTGTTTGAGAACTAGTTTTACAGTTAACTCTCAATACAACTCACTGAGGACAGACAAGAGTCACTGTGCACTAACTCCCCATGCAGGACCGCTGTCCTCAAATAAATTATTTTTTTAAAGAAAAACTCCTCTTGTCTTACAATGTGTTCCTCATAAAAATAATCATATTGCATGACATCAAATTTTATAATAACTAAAATGCATTACCATTTTCATCCATCTTAATTGTGAATTACTTTTGCATTTCCTAAAAATCAATTTAAGGTGGACTTTCGAAAGGAGAGGATAGGCCGGCGCCGTGGATCAATAGGCTAATCCTCCGCCTTGCGGCGCCGACACACCGGGTTCTAGTCCCAGTTGGGGCGCCGGATTCTGTCCTGGTTGCCCCTCTTCCAGGCCAGCTCTCTGCTGTGGCCAGGGAGTGCAGTGGAGGATGGCCCAAGTGCTTGGGCCCTGCACCCCATGGGAGACCAGGAGAAGCACCTGGCTCCTGCCTTCGGATAGGTATGGTGCGCCGGCCTCAGCGCACCGGCCGAGGCGGCCATTGGAGGGTGAACCAACGGCAAAGGAAGTCCTTTCTCTCTGTCTCTCTCTCTCACTGTCCACTCTGCCTGCCAAAAAAAAAAAAAAAGGAGAGGATATAAACATGTAAGGATATATATAAGATAAGATTCTTGCCATGTGTGCAAAACAGAAAAACCAGTGGGACAGACAGAATAGAAAGGAAAATGCACAGACAACCAGTGGGACAGATAGAATAGAAAGGAAAATGCACAGACAACAAGAGATGCAGGTGGTGGTGGTAGGGGGAGGCATCTTCTGGATTTTCTGACACTTTCCATTTCCAAAATCCCTTGGGTTCCAAGAAATACCTCGCCAGCTTCTGTTTGTTTTATTTCAGGTTAATCACATTCCTCACTTCATGGCACTGTCTGAAAGGTTTATGAGAAGCCCCTCTTGTTTTGCAGATTTGTGTATAGATAAAATGTAGGTAATGTATGTATTTGCTTTCATTTTAATTCTCCTTACTTCTGTAACAATGACTCTGATATACTTAATACATAAGCCTGAAATTGAATTTAGCATTGTCCAGTATTTGGTGTGCTCTGTTGTATGTTTTTGGTTTATGTGAATGGCACTGTATGAAACCCTTAATTGTATTTGTAACTTCCTTTCATTTCTGTACTTAAAAAAATAAGGTCTTTATATGTTTATTCAGTTACTGTTAACTGTTGCATAGAATTCTATAATGTGATTTTACCATTTTTTAAAAAACCTACCTCCTCAATGTATAAATAAGAAGTCTTTTCTTCTACCATACATCAAGCTTACAGGAAACATTTGAGAACATTGCACTGCTGAATCCTGGGGCATCTGAATATGATAGAGTATTGTCAGGTGGTTGCCAACAGTTTACAGCAGCTTTACTCCCATTAAGAACACAAAAAGTATTTTATTTCAAACTCCACTAATTTTTGGTATTATCTGGCTCTAATTTTTATAAATCTCATGGCTATGAAGTAATATCATATTTGTGCTTTGATTTTCTCTTATTATTAATGAATTTGAACACTTTCTCCTTTAGTTGCTACCATTTATTTTTCCTTCTGAGAATTACGCATTCTTTTTTATACAACTGGATATTTTTCTTATTAATTTGCTTAAGTTCCCTATTTTTCAGTATCTTCCTTATCATTGAGCTATTATGTCATTCTGTGATCTATATCAGTAAGCAAATATTAATAATATTGAAGTGATTTAACTTACTTGCTCCATAGAAGTTTCAAGAAATACATTGCTTCTGTTATATAAAAGTTGCTTTAAAAGACAAGGGAAGTGGAGGGGGAAGCAAACAACTAGCTCATGGTTCTAGAGAAACCTTAATTTAGATAAATAAATTTTAACTTGAGTACATAGATAAGAGGTTCCTAATTATGAGATGTCTTCAAAAACTTTATGGAAAATGTGCATTATATTGATATCTCATTTTTTTCATGAATTTTGTGAAGTACCCTTATATAATATTAATCACTCTTAATAGTGAATTGAATAGAATACAAAGTGATAAATGGCTGATTAAAGAAATTCAAGGATAGTTCAATATCAGATAATATATAATTATACATTTTATAACAGAAATAGCACAAGAATTTTACAGAAAATGTTTTCTAATAAAATTCAATACCTACTGGTGATTAAAAGATAAATCTCTCAAAAAAAACTAGGAAGAATATATTCTTAACAAATGTTAAATGATAGAAATCTCGAGAAAACATGTATTTGAAGGAAAATTATTAGATTAATTCACTTTAAGATTAGAAAGAAATAAAGTATCCCCATTGTCTACTGTATAATATAAAACTAGGTCTTTAGCAACTCCATAAACCATTGAATGAAATATGAAGCATAAGGTTAAAAGAAGGAACCAAAACTTCATGAACATTCCTAGAAAATTAAACAATATAGAGTGAACTATTAAAACTACTGGAACAAGAGAATTCAATTAGGTTATCAACAAAAGATGATCCCCCTACCCCCCCCAAAAAAAAAAAAAAAAAACTAAGTGTTCCTTGACTAAATTAAAAACCTGGTTATATCCATAGAAAAAAATAAGATCCCATTAACAATTCATGAGATACACAATATTTTTTTTTTTTCGAGGCAGAGTGGACAGTGAGAGAGAGAGACAGAGAGAAAGGTCTTCCTTTGCCATTGGTTCACTCTCCAATGGCCGCCGCGGTCGGCGCACTGCACTGATCCGAAGGCAGGAGCCAGGTACTTCTGGTCTCCCATGGGGTGCAGGGCCCAAGCACTTGGGCCATCCTCCACTGCACTCCCGGTCCACAGCAGAGAGCTGGCCTGGAAGAGGGGCAACCAGGACAGAATCCGGTGCCCCAACTGGGACTAGAACCTGGTGTGCTGGCGCCACTAGGCGGAGGATTAGCCTATTGAGCCGCGGCGCCGGCCCGAGATACACAATTTTGATATGTAGAATTTAAAAGATATTAAAAGAGAACCAATTAAACTACATTCCATCATCACAGATGAGACAGCTTAACTATACGGAGCTCTCAATTGTGGTCACATTATCCTATAATTATCCTAAAAAATACTACTTACCAAAATATCAGTTGGATTTTTTGGAGAAACTTGATAAAATATATAAACTTGATAAACTATATAAAATTGAGAGTCCATTTGAAAAACAAAGTCAAAAGCAGAGACTTGGGTACTAGCTATTAAGAATTCAAAGTCAGTGCAATAAAAATAGTTTTATATTCCTAAAGGAACCAATAAATATAATCATGGGATAGTCATTGTTCAGAAACAGCCCTATATAAGTGGGGATTTTATAAATTATCAAAAGGCCAACATAAATCTATAAAGGACAAGGTAGAAAGTAGCAAGTCTTGGAAAGAACTTCCTATCTTACAGCATTTACAGAATTAAACTCCAGATAGATTCGAGAATTATAAGCAAGATGTAAAGCTTGAATTATAGTGAAAAATGCCAAATATGAAGAAGCCTTATAAACCTCCAAACTCGGCCAGTAGGTCCACAAATTGGTTCTTCTTTGCCTTCCTTTAATAAAAATAAAAGAACAAAATAAAAATAAAGATTGACTAGGCCGGCGCCGTGGCTCACTAGGCTAATTCTCCGCCTAGCGGTGCCGGCACACTGGGTCCTAGTCCCGGTCGGGGCGCCGGATTCTGTCCCGGTTGCCCCTCTTCCAGGCCAGCTCTCTGCTGTGGCCAGGGAGTGCAGTGGAGGATGGCCCAGGTGCTTGGGCCCTGCACCCCATGGGAGACCAGGAAAAGCACCTGGCTCCTGGCTCCTGCCATCGGATCAGGGCGGTGCGCCGGCCGCAGCGCACCGGCCGCGGCGGCCATTGGAGGGTGAACCAACGGCAAAGGAAGACCTTTCTCTCTGTCTCTCTCTCTCTCTCTCACTGTCCACTCTGCCTGTCAAAAAAATAAATAAATAAATAAATAAAGATTGACTGCATTTCTGTTATATGTAATTTTTTTTTGACAGGCAGAGTTAGACAGGGAGAGAGAGAGAGAGGGAGAGAGAGAGAGAGAGACAGAGAGAAAGGTCTTCCTTTTCTGTTGGTTCACCCCCCAAGTGGCTGCTATGGCCAGCGTGCTGCGCCGATCTGAAGCCAGGAGCCAGGTGCTTCCTCCTGGTCTCCCATGGGGTGCAGGGCCCAAGCACTTGGGCCATCCTCCACTGCCTTCCTGGGCCACAGCAGAGAGCTGGCCTGGAAGAGGAGCAACCGGGACAGAATCCGGCGCCCCAATGGGGACTAGAACCTGGGGTGCCAGCGCCACAGGTGGAGGCTTAGCCTAGTGAGCCGCGGTGCCAGCCTGTTATATGTAATTTCGAATCATTTAATTATATCAACTCTCAAAAGATAAAGACATATTGAGAATAAGCATTTAGCCTAGTGGTTATCATGCCTCTGTACCACAACGGAGACTCTAGGTTTGATTCCTAGTTCCAGCTCCTAACACTGGCTTCCTTCTAATGCAGTAATGCAGTCCCTGTGAGCAGCAGTGATGGTTCAAGCAGTTGGGTTACTGCCCGTATCATGGGAGACCTGAACTGAGTTATTGGTTCCTGGCTACAGCCTGGCTTTGATCTTGACATTGTCGGCATTTATGGAAGGAACCAGAGGATGGAACCCTTGTCTGGCAGTCTATTTCTCTGTCTCTCTGCTTCTCCAATAACTTAAATTTGAAAAAGAAAGAGGTAAATTCATGTTACCTCTCAGCAAACTGCAACAGTATCTGAAGATCTTTAAAAAACAAAAATTATAAAATCAATGCAGTCTCACTGGAATAAGTATCTTAGTTCTGAAAGAGGCTGTTAGGAAGAGAAACCCCTCATGTGGTTGTAAACCTTCTGATACACTAGTATATGAACTTGTTAAATAATTATTCTCATTATTTTATTATTACCTCTTAGCACTTAGGATAAAGAACCTATAGTCTGTATCAGGGTCCTGGAGAGAGCTGATGATACAATGTTGGGAAACTTGTGACACTCTCAAGCCAGTTTCTTCACTCCATACGTGAAAACCCAGAGACCTGGCTTAGCTTTACTCTCGGGTGGCTCTGACCAAGGCATATGCAAATTCAATATGGTATAATGTGGTGAACGACATTGGATTTTGATGGCTAACTGAGACTGGGAAGCAACATTTGAGCTGGATTTGGAATAAATGTTGTTGGCTGTTTCACCTCTAATTTAGCCAATATTTCCTGTTTGGGATACTAGGATTCACTGGTATTTAAAAACTTTGTTTCCTCCAGTGGGAAGAGTCCATGTACATTACTGTTTTTATGTTAGCTTAATTCAAAATTAAAAACATCAATTTTAACTAATATAACAATGTTTTTCAATGGAAGAAAGTATCTCTGATCCTCTCCCCATCATAGCAAGGACCATTTGTTACGAGTGGAAAGAATGAGGGGAGAAAGCCAAGGTACAGCTCTGCCAAGAGCAGAACACATTACCAGTTCATAGTCTGACTATGACAAAAAAAAGTATATGTCAAGCGCTTACTAGGAAAGTTATGCAAAACATAAAACATATTAACACAGTGATCTAAGTGCTATCGGAATTTAGATGTTATTATAAGGTAATGTTGTTGCCTGGATGAAGCAGATATGGGAGGAAAACAGAAAGAGATATGTTGGGTATTCCAGTTCAATTGAATGAAATATCTGCATTACCTTCAATGCACCTACTTTGCTTTTTCAACAATTTATTTCAAATGGATACCTAGTTGATTCCGTATTTTGGCTATTATGAACAGTGCTGCTATAAATGTGGTGGTGCAGATTTCTCTTTGATACAATGTGTTCCTGTCTTTTGGGTATATACTCAGTAGTGGGATTGCTGGATCATTTGGCATTTCTATTTCTAGCTCTGTAAGAAATCTTCCTGCTTTTTTTCCACAGTGACTGCACTAATTTACATTCCCACTGACAGTGTGTAAGAGTTGCCCTTCCTCCACATCTTTACCCTCAATTGTCACTCTTTTTGAAAATAGCTTTTCTTATATGGGTGAGGTGATATCTTATTGTGGTTTTGATTTGCATTTCCCTCATGGCTAGTGATACTTAACATTTTTCAAACATTTGTTAGCCAGTTGTATTTCTTCTTTTGAGAACTGTCTATTCAGTTCCTTTGCCAATTTCTTAACTGTTTTGGCTATTTTGTTTTTGTTGTTGTTGAGTTTTTTAAGTTGCTCGTATATTTTGGATATTAATCCTTTCCCAGATAAGTCACTTGAAAATATTTTCTCTCATTCTGTTGTATGTGTTTTCACTCTATTGATCGTTTCCTTTACCACGCAGAAGCTTGTGAGTTTGAGACATAATTCCATTTGTTTGATATAATTCCATTTGCTTAGTTTCGCTTTTGTTGTCTACTTTTGGGATCTTATCCAAGGAGTCATCACCTACTCCAATGTCGTGAAATGTTTCTCCTATGTTTTCTTCTATCAGCTTCCTAGTTTCAGGTTTCAAATTTAGGACTTTGATTCATCTTGAGTTGATTTTTCTATATGATGATGGTAGGCATGTAACTTCATTCATTTGCCTTTTCTTGCTGTAAAAAATACAGAATCTATGTTTGAAATCTCTGCCCTGGCTGTGCGAATTCCAGGAAACTGGGGTTGGCCAAAGAGAAGAGCAGGTGGAGTGGAACATATAACTATAATCTCCAATACAAAGAAAAACTTCATCATAATTCATTTTAGCATTCGAAGAGGAAAGAGATGATATGTCTCTTTTAGTTCCATTACAGGTTAATTCAAGTGGCAAGAATATTGTGAAACTAAGTAAGTTATTTCTTATTTAAATGTTCTCAAGACCAAATATGGGCTAGCATATTTCTAAGTGGTTCTTTTTCTTAAAGTCAATAGGAAAAGAAGGTGATTTAAAGAGGAGAAATTGGATTTGGTATTTTCAACTGAAATTTTTATACTGAGAAAGCCATGAAGAGTGGAAAAATTAATGGGCTGATTATTGTCATGTTTCAGCTAAGCTTAGAAGGGTATGCATTGGAGAGTCCTCATAAAAGAAATAAGTTTTGATCAGTGATCACTTGCTTATTTATACACACTATCCTTCCTTAAGCGAGTCTTGACTCCAACCCACTCCCCCACCATTGCTTCTTTTCTTCTTATAAGTGCCAGTCCCTTCACTGTTCTTAGCATCAAGAGAAAAAGGAATGTTGGCATAAAACATGATGTTTTCTCTTAATGATAGCTTCGACAAAGCAGAGGAATATACATATGCTTGGAAAAGAGGTATAATTCCTTTTTAGCCTTCATCAGCTAGTTTTTTATTCCCGCAATTCTCCAGAACAAAATCATAATGGTGAGTAGGGAGACATCCCTAGACCGCAGCCCACAGCAGCACCTTAACATTTTCAATCTGATCCTGGGTTAAGATTAATTTGTCAGGGTCAAAGGAAGCAAGTTTTCCCTTGCCCCCTCCTTGTATGCTCGAGAATAGCATTTGAATTTTTATTTGGGGACAGTAGTCATATTCTCTGGGAAACAACTTCTGTTTTATTGTTGCTGATTCCACATACAGAGAACTGTTGAATGTGGAACAGGAAACTCCTGTTGGGTTGATCATGCTGGACAGTCAGGTGGGGAGGAAGCACCAGGTTTAGTTCAGAGGCCATAGTTACAGCGATAATGTAACTACTCGGTGTCTACCTTAGTGGCTGAATTGTTTGTTCCTATGTTGCTGTGAAAATCTTCAGTGGTAAGTGGTTCATGTGTTCCAGCTTGCTTAGGTGGTTACTGAAATTGTCAAACTACTCCAGGTACATGTAATTCTCCCCTGTGTACAACAAAAGTTTCCTTCCTCTTTTGGGTCATTTCTTTATTGATTCAAAATTTTATTTTAAGAATATATTTACTACCCATTTAGAGGCTTCATTTCAGGTCTGACTTCCTGAACAGCAAAAGTAAAACCCTTCTAATATCTTACAGAACATAAAATATTGTAATTATTCTGAATTTCAGTTATTTCACTGCTTTTCAAACTTTCCCCATCTTAGCTTTCTTCCATGGGATTAAGTGTCCTGCTTAAAATATGGCACCCAGAACTGAACAAAATACTCCGGATGTGGTCTGAAACACAGAGTAGGGAGACCATTACTGGCTCCAATTTAGAGAAAGCGTTTCTACTAATGCAACCTATGAATGTGATTTTTTTTCTACAGCATCTGCCTCACACTGATGGGTCTTATTAAAGTTGTGGTTGGCTAAATCCTCCAGATCTCTTTTGCATGAAATTCTGCCAAACCAAGGCTCTCCATTCTGTACTTAGACAATTAATTATTTGAACTTTTATGCAGGACATTATATTTATTCCTATTAAATTTCATCTTATTGGAATTTGCTCAGAATTCCAGCCTGTCAGAACAATTTTGAATGTTGATTGTTATATGTACTATCCTTTCCAGCTTTGTGCTTTTTAGATTGTATAAGTTTCCTTTCCATGTTGTCATCAAAATCATTGGTAAACAGGCTTAATAAGGCTGGGCCAGCCAGGGATCAAGTGAACATTCACTAGATGATGAAGGCTAAAATACATTATTTAGGTCTGATTGTTGAATTCAGTTAACCCACTTTCATCCAGTTTGTGTGTCGTCATATACATCAATGCTATGGGAAACATTGTTGAATAGCTTATTAAGATGTTCACACAGTTTTGCCATAATTGACTGATTTTGTAATCTTATTGGGAGAAAAAATAAATTCATTCACCTATTTTTTCAATTTTATTAGTATACTTACATATTATTAAATATTTGTTATTGCCTACTATAAAACAATATCATTGTGTGCTAAGATATAGTGTTGATCATTTGTATTAGTTGGGATTTTTTTTTTTACTAAAACAAAATAGTTAAGGCAACTTACTTTTGGAAAAAAGAGTTTATTTATGGCCCAGGAGGTTCACAGCTCAATATTAGGCAGCTCTCTTGGTTCAGTGTCTGGTGAGCAGGTAGAGGATGGCAATTGTAGATTCGCACAAAGGAAGAATCATGTGGCCAACCAGGAAGCATTGAAAGTGGCTGAGTCCAATCTGGTTTTTATGACCAACCATCTCAGCATTACCTTCCAAGCTTACACTCTCAGTGACATAAGGACTTCCCATTAGACTTACCTCCTAAACACCATAATTGGGATAAAGTTTTCACCCTCTCAGAACCTTTAACACAAAACTCAGGGGGCTTAACTTTAAACATTGTGTGTTATTCAAACAATAGTGCTATTATAAAGAATTCAGATTTTACTTGCAAGGAAATTAGAGCATTTATTAGGTATCATAAGATGATATGAGTTTCAAGTTTAAAAGATTATTTTGATATTCTATGTAGAATGGGTTATAGAGGGTTACAGAAGGACAGGTATGAAAGCAGGGAGAATCTTATGTGATAAATTGATCATATATATAGGACCATAAGTCAAAGGGATCACATAAGTAAGATCAAGTGCCTGGTAATAACAATAGATAGAATTACAAAGGAGACAAAGTTCCAACATGGGAAGCAGTCCACACAGCCGACTCATAGAATGACAAATGCCCTAAACAGCACTCTGACCTCAGAATCAGCCCCTAAGGCATTCAGATCTGACTGAAAAATACCATGAGAGTATTTCAGGCATTTAATGCCAAGACAGAGTGGCAAAAATAGTTCTGCATGAAAGATCTCTGTGAGTGAGACCCCAATGGAAAGATGGGGCCATCAAAGAAGGATGTACTTTTCCCTGAAGAGAAGAGAGAACTTCCACTTTGCATATGGCCCGGCCCTGTCTAAAAACCGACAGACTTTGTGGACTCAAAAAGGTTCCATAGCCTTGGCAGCTCACGTCAAGAGCCTCGGGTGATCACTGACGTCATAAATAAATAAGAGTGTCAGTTGTTACCAACTGTGCACTGTGCACTTGCTCCCTATGTTTGACCTCTATCCTTAACGAGGTGTACTATGAAAATTAATGGTAAAACATGTCTTCAAACTGTACTTTATACTTTGTGTGTCTGTGTGAGTGCGAATAGTTGAAATCTCTAGTATAGAGTTGGTCTTCAGTATCTAAAGTCAATTAAAAATGATTCTTAAAGGAAAATGGAACAGGAGAGGGAGTAGGAGATGAGATGGGAATGGGGGTGGGAGGATGGGAATGGGGGGATGAAACACTATATCCCTAAAAACTGTACATGTAAAATTTATATTCATTAAATAAAAACCTTCAAAAAAAGAAAGCAGGGAGACTAATTATGGGGTTATAGAGATGAATAGAATGAATATTCCTCTCAGAGACAAAAAGAAAATCTAGGTTCTATGGCTCTGTACCCTACTGAAGGTATGAGTTTGGGGGTGGCATTACAACCTAATTGTTGTAAACCTGGGTTTCCTTATCTATGAAATGATGGATTGAGAGAGTTGTGTGAAATAGCACCTGTAGTACTTATAGCTTCTAATATCCATGTATATGAATTTTATCAGTTGTTTATAGTTAACCTAGAATGGTTCGTGGCTCAATGACAATGTGACCTTTTTGTCATTTCTGAGATATGTACTCCTCGCTTATTTAAAAATCGGGACTGCCTTTGTTGTAATACCTCCAAAGTTCAAATGGCCAGGACTTTGAGATAAAAAGTGGCTAATTCTCTATATGGATCAAAAGAGTGGTACTTACTTTAATAAACTATGTCTCCTTTTCTAACCCTTCACTCAGATAACAATGTTCATTTTACATCATTCAATTGTTTTCTGTCTGATGACCTTGCTCCTGTTTGTGAGACTATAGTAAATTAAGAGTTAAATAGTTCTACCTTCTTCAGATGTTACTGTAAGTCCAGGTCATTAAAGATACATTCACTGCCACCATTGAAGCTGAAGAGGGCACAAGCCAAATGGAGGCATTTTAGCCAGAAACACTGAGAGTTACTTACTTGCTGCACAGGCTTACCCACAGACCAGAAGCAGTCTCTCTATCTTCAGGAAGAAGTGTGTCTACTCCTCAGTTGCATCATTATTATCCACATCAGCAACATATTGTCCCTGAAATCCATTCAATGTATCATATATGTCTGGCACTAAGCTAAGAGATTTATGTGCATTATCTCATTTTATAGGGCAATTTATTCAGACATCCACTCATTCATTTGATTGCTATTTATAGTGTACCTTTGAAGTAGTAGATATTGAGGAAGCACTAGGATGTGGGGGTAAGGCAAGCAGTCATAGTCACTGCTTCATGTAATGTGTAGCTCTCAGGAGAAGATAAGCAATAAACAGGTAGTCACAAGGCAGTGGGCACTATTTCTTAGAAAATGCAAAGTCTATGGATGTTTATAGGATACAAAACTCCTAGAGGACTGCAAGGTTTGCTATATCCTAAATACGCTAAGCACTCCTCTGCTTGAGGGTTCTTCATTTCCTGCTTGTTTTATCTAACACTCTCCTCCCCTAGATACCCTCATGGCCTATGCATATGTTGTATTCATTCAAATGACAAATTACTAGTAGAACATTTCCTACCACTCCACCTCACAATGCAAGTTCTCCCCATAGTTTTCTATGGAGACCTAATTTGTCTTCACAGAATTTATCAACACCTAAAAGGATATGTATATCTCTTCTGGATCTGCTGCCCTACTAAGTCAGCTGCATGAGGCCAGAGATGTTATTTTATTGACTGTTACTTCCTCAGTGTTGAGAATAATACTAGGCACATACTAGGCTTTTGCTCAATGAATATCTGTTAAACAATAGGTTGATTGGAAGAATGAATCAATGAATGAATTAACGCTTTACAATCTCCTAAGTGAAAGTGTCACGTTTGTCATGCTGTGCCTTAGAGTGAGAGACTAGTGCTTGGATCTCTTGTCTCTGGCTAAGGGAAGTGACAGTCAACATCTGTTTGGAGGATGGCTGTCAGAGCCTAGGATTCTTGAATAGCAGGAGGACATAATTGTGAGCAATCCTATAAAAGAGACAACTAAGAAGTTCAGTATTTGTTCCAGGCAGGCGTTGAGTCCATGAACAAATGAGCACATGTTTAAGTGGATGCATACAACTCAGTTTTGGTCTATTTCCTTACATGATGTTGTATGCAACATTTCCATTCTTCTGCATCCTGTGAACCTCACAGCCTTTCTCAGCCCAGTCCATCTGTCTGTTCCTACTCCTGGCCCAGACACTTGTCCCCATAGTTAACCATGTAGGAAGCTGATAAAAAGAAAGCACAATCCAAAGTCAAATAGCAGCAAGGGTCACATAAAAAGAATTACAAAGTAAAGGAGCAAAACACGAAGAAAATCAGCTGAATGAGAATCAGAAGGTGGCATTAAGAAAGCAGCCTTTGGGAAGGGGCAGTGGGAAACTACAGTCTCCTTTCTTAGGTACAAGTTGGCTGGAAAACCAACTTACTTGATGGGGAGATACTCTCCCTAGTGGCAAAAGGGGCAGAAGCAGAAGGGACGCAATCAGTGAGTGAAGAAAAGCAGTCTGCAAATGGTTGAGCACTTCTGGTTGTAGGACATCAGGGGGAGCACAGAAGTCTGCAAGATCCAAGCATAGCAGACAGGAATGCCAGCAGGCCACCCAGGGTGACCGGGTGACCAGGGCGGGAGATGGCCTAGGGCTGGATTTGGTAGAGGAGGCAGACCCAGAATGAAAAAGCAGAGCCTGTGTGTGATAAGTGTCACTTCCCACCATTACACATCCAGTTTTTGCCTTTGCGGAATGAGGACCTCCATAATCATTCTGTTTTCTGCAAGAGGTAACACGAATGCCTTAGCCCCAGTTTCCTTCGTCAGCATCACAGAACAACCGACTAAAAATACTCCAGTTCGAGTGTGGGTCTCAGGAAACAACACATGGAGAGTTTTGTTTTTGTTTTTACCAAATTCCTCCCAACTTCAACTCTTCCTTTATGGACAAGGCCCCAACTGGCAGCCTCATTGACTTATAGCTAAAAGCAAAGGACTAGTAGGGAATCTTGCCAGAGTGTTGTTAATGTAAATTTACACAAGCAGGCGTGGACAGTCAGCAGAGTAAGATCTCTTGGCAGGTAGACGTCAACATGAGGCCTTCTAAGTGCATTTCTGGTTTCTTCCTTTAAGAAATCAGAGATAGTGTTCAGTGAATCACCAGATGGAGAATTTGTTCAGGCAAAATGGCTTTGCAAGTTCTCTTGTAAATCGCCTCTGGCTTCTAAAAAACAGTAGCAAATGTGCTGAAGACTGAATTAGCTAGAACAGAAGTTTCACTTTTTTCACAAGAATTATCTGGGACTGAGCTAAAACCCGGACTCTTTGACTGGAAGGGATGTGCAAAGACTCCATCACCCAGTCCTATTTCAGCTAGGAAGACTTAAAATCCGCATGAAACTTAGAACAGGGTGATACCCCCTTCCAGACTTAAGAGAAATCCACTCCTTGGATAACTGAATCTGTAAGAATTTGCTACCTGTAGGACATGCATACTGAGAGAGAGACACTGACTTCTGCACAATACACACAGATAAGCCCTTGAAGAGATTCCCAAATGAAGGAGAGTGTCAGAGAGGATGGTTGATAGAAGGTGAGAATCTCCCAGAAAGCCAGGGGTTGGAACTCTGTCTTGCTTTCGAAAACGTTCAAACCTCCCAGAAGACAAGACGCAGGTGGAGGCTTCTGTTGAATGGCACAAAGGACACTGTCCAGACTGAGATCCCTTGGGCCCTTAGGTGACCCTTGACCCTCAGACTGCCGTGCAGCTGGGAGCCCTGCACTTGACCGTGGGAAGCATTCTGAAGAGTCTTCAGAAAGGATGTCTTTCTAGAGGATTGCCTCCAGGAGGTAGAGCCCCCACTCCTCCCACAGTACCCCCCGAGTGGGGTCTCCAGGAGGTAGAGCCCCCACTCCTCCCACTGTACCCTCCAGGTGGGGTCTCTGCTGAGACTTCACTGTAGAAAAAAGGCTTTCACCTTCACTTTGCCTGAAATAGAAAGAAAAACTGATGAAGGTTTGGGGATGGGGTGGGGCAGGGGAGAATAGCTTTCGGCTATTTTTAAGCTATACCTTTCATCAGCTTGAATAAAACTCAGGGCACTGAGTCAAAATTGTGGTACCGCCCACCCCGTATTTACTGAGTTTTACATGTGCTTCTTAAAACTAAAGCTTGCATTTGGAGGGAAAGAAAAAGTCTAAGGGGATTATGGAATGTGTGCAATTTAAATTCTTTTGCATTTAGTGATTCTTTTCTGGCTAGGGAGGGATTCAGATATTTGGATAATTTCATAAACCATTGACTTTTTAAAGAGGAATATGAAGAAACATATGCCACTTGAGTTAGAAGCTGGGCATAGCTGTGAGTCAGATATTAGTCCCTTTTACCAAAATGTGGTTTATGAGGCTTTTAATAGAGATTAAATTGGTGGAAACCAGGTTTTCCCTTATTATGGATTTGATGGTTTCCACATTTATCTCCTCAGTGTAATGCTGAATTGTGGGACCCAAGGAAGAATCTGCACTTCTGCAGAGATCACCTGCTTCCGATTTAGAAATCTGAAATGACAAACGTCCGCATCAAAATCAAAATAATTCACCAGTGATTTGTCATCCCCACCATCCAAACCACTCCTGCTGCCCTTGTTTCTGTCGATGACTCTCACGACCACAGTGAGCCACTTTGAGCTCTTTCTCCAACTCCCATCCCAGGACATTTTTACTTAAACCTATTCTACTCATTCAAGACAGATGAGGGCACTTCAGAAAGTTCATGCAAAACGACATGGAAGGATGAGTTTGTTTTTGTGCCAGCTTTTTTGAAATCCTCAGATAGCTTTTTCGAATATTTTCCATGAACTTTTTGAAGACCCCTCATATTTTTGAGTGTTTATCAGTGCTGAAGTTTCTTTCCAGGAGGTAATGCACACTATGAGTAAAAATAAAGCAGGCAGAGGAGCAGAATGCCTGTTTTGAAGGGATGTGAACTGTGGGAGAGTCATCCAGAAGACCTCTCCGAGCAGGTGAGACGAGACACAAACACAGAAAGGCAAAGTAGACAAGTGCAGAGCTGGTACATTCACGAACAGCAAGGGACCTGATGGCTGAGGAAGAAGGAGGAAAAGCACAGTGGGGATCAGGAGTAGAGGAGCAGGCTGGGCTGGGGCATACAGGGCTGGGGGTTGTGGCCCATGAAGGCCATAGGGTGTTATGAGACTAAATGGGGTAAACACCACCAAGTGCTACCGTCACAGAGCCTATGTTCCACTGGGGAAACAGAGATGAGAAATGAGCAAATCAGGGATGAGCTTGTCCCGTTTCAAAGCATATGCCATATTAATATTTTACAAAAGCAAGAATTCTAGAGCCCAAACCTGCATTAGTTTCCCCCAATGTGTGGAGGACATTCCTCACCTGGATGATTGATCTACGTGTGGGCAATATGCTAGCTTTTCATCACTTCCAGCACAGATTAATGGTATATGCATTTTCTACCTTACCTTCAGACAGAAGATCATATTTGATATTCAAAAGGGGCCCCATTAAATCAAGATATAGAACTCATTTTAAGAGGACTACTTTTTTTTTTTTTTTTCAAAAGAAATGCTATATGTGTAACTGCTTTGCAACCTTGGCTCTTGAGTTGATACAGTTGTGACCTCAACTATTGGATGGCGCCTTAGTCAGTGCAGGCAGCCATAGGAGAAAGCCACAGACTTGGGTGGCTTAAGTGAAAGAAATGTATTTTCTGACAGTTCTGAGTTCTGGAAATCAGATCCCAGGATGCCAGTAAGGCTGAGTTCATGTGAGGGCCCTCTCTCTGGTTTACAGTTATCTACCATCTTGCTGTGCGCTCACATGAGCTATTTCTGAATGCATGTGCTGGGGTAGAACAAACTCTTTGATGTCTCTACTTACCTCATTTAAACCTAATTTCTTCCTGAAGACCCCATTTCCAAATATCACCACACTGCGGGTTAGGGTAGAATTTAGAGGAGGATACAATTTGATCTGTGGTAGGTGGGAAATTTTGATGATATCCTACCTTAAAACTCAGCGTGTGTGTCCATTTCAGTGTTTGTAATCACATGAATTAATGAAGGAGGACATGAGAAGACAGGAAATGATGCTGCTTTTTCTGAACTTCATTTTCTTTTGTCCTGTATGTCTTCATTCGCTTAATATAATCAAAGCAAGGTTCTAGAAGATGCAGCTGCCCCTTCTTCTTCCTCACAGGTCATGAACTCCCCAGTGATGGCCATGGGAGATGAAGGCCTCCTGTCCTCCCACACAGGACCCCTCAGCCGGCTTATAGAAAAAAGGGTAGCACTAGCCTGCTGGCTAATTTCTTATATCAGTCCTGAACATTCCACATTCTTTGACCCTATTTCTTTCTTTCCAGATAAAGAGGTGAAAATCAGACAGTGTCGGGTGAAATAAAAGCAGATTTAAATTCCCATTGCTCTACAAACCAGAGAGATGGAACTGGGTCAGACCACTTGGCCTGAAGCTGCTACTTCTGGATAAAGGCTTCAAAGGGTTGTCCTGAGGTCTGTGATTTGCCAAAGTCCTTGTAGTGATGTTTATAGACAGGAAATGGCAGGACTCTGAGACCGGGAGGGTGACGGGAGGGGCAGAAAAGGGTGCAGGCAATTTGTGTAAAAGGAGGCAGCTCTGTTGCTGATTTTTTTTTTTTTTTTTTTTTTTTTTTTTGCCATGCACAGGTCCACAGGTCCATTACTTGGTTCCCCCTCAGACAAACCCCTGGCCCAGCTTGGGACAACCAGCGGTTCCTATGAACAAAGGAAAGCAGAGGAGTGGAGTTTGGAGGTGCTTTGAGTTCTCTGTCCCTCACAGGAAAAGGGCCAGTACCTCGCTGTGGTTTAAAGACATTGTTGGCCCATGTGCGTTTATTTATTTATTATTATTTCTCTGCAGAGGTTGGCCAAGGAAGAGGAAGAAGGCAGGTGGACACTTTGTCAAAATCTTAGGAAATTAGGGGGTCCCAGGCAATGCCAATCCTGTTCAGTTCCGCTGAGTGAGAGCTAAATAATGAAATCGTATTATACAATGCAAAAGTCAAGCCAGAGCAATGAATACAGAACAAAGGCACTTTGGAATATGCCATCCTAATATTCCTGTCTGCACAGTTTAGTGTTCTTAAATGTGTTTTATGTTTAATGAAAGAAACAATGACTTTCAGTGGAGGGAAAAAATAGACCTTTAAAGATAATCAGGGCCTTAACTACCTACCTTATGTAGCTGAGAAAAAGCTCCTGTACTCTTTATTTTTTAACACTCCAGATATGTAATTTAATGCAGGTCTAATGACAGTCTCAAACATGGGGCTTTAATCGAAATTGTTCAAGCTCAGTACTGTGACAGGAGCTCACCAGCCCCCAACAGGGCTGTCCATTTTCTCAGGTTCTGCAAGAAAAAAGGAAAGAAGAAAAAAACCTCTTGAACTTATGTTGCTATTGATGTGTAATATACAATAAAAAAACAGTTAAATTTCAATTACCCACAGGTAATTATAATTTTATTGTTTGACTGTACTACAGGGATTTTTGTAATTCCCAAGACTAATAATTTTCTATAATTTTACAGGTTGTCAAATAAACTATTAAAGATTATCTTTGAAAAGGCGTCTGCAATTGTAAGGACATATCATACTGTTCATGTACTGTATTAGTAATTAGAGATTCCTGGATAGTGAAAGATCCGCGCCGGGAGCTCACTACCGGGGAGCGCATTTCCTTACCGCCGCCTCTAATCTCCTATGGAAGCTTTCAAACTTCTCGGGTATTCTCCTCACTGCTGCGAGATGCACGCTCACATTTTATTAATATTCCCCTAGCAATTCCAAATGGTTTGTCAAGATAAATCTCTCCCTCCTGGTGGGAAGAAGTTAAAATCAGAAAGACGGGCCCCACCTATTGTTAAGGAAAACATCTCAGAACCAATGGCACAATGAGAGGTGTTGCTGTGGAGAGGGTAAGTGTAGAATGCTTGGAGGTACTGGCTCTTATATGTATGTGTTTGCGAGTGTGTGTGTGTGTGTGTGCATGTGTGTTGGGCTTGCAGGCCAAGAACAGAAAGGTTCCAAGGCCAAAATAACTATTTCCAGCAATAACTAATACACCCAACCCCAGTAGATTAGCTCAATAGCAAAGTGCTGTCTGAACCTTTCTCTTTGGTAGGGCAATCTCTCTCTGTCATTGGCAAATGTATACTGTCCGGTGCGAGTTCTGGGTCTATCGAGATAAAGCCTGTCCTTATGGGTTGGGTGTCAATGTTCATCTCTTACAAAGCAGACAGGCATGACATGTGAGCGAGGTATGATTGTGACTTCCTGGTGGACCCTCTGGTTCTTCAGACACACCACAGTTGTCATGCCTCCATGTTTTAAGGCACATTGAGTGCTTAATGCCTCCTTTCCCCTCTTCCTGCCAAACCCCAGTTCATTTTTAAAGATCAGAGTGAATGGGGCCCCCTTAGGGAAGATTACTCATTCTTCTATTTGTAGGGACAATTTTCTTTTCTGGGTTCTCAGGATTTTCTTCTGTATCATTGTTATTGGGGCATGAGGAATCAAGTCAGCAAATGAAACCCCAGATTAAGAAGCAGCTGGAGAATGTCTTTCACTGTCTCATGGGTTCAGGGAAGATCCAGAATGAATGTGAGGAGCCCAAACCAGAGATAAGGATTGTGATATCTGGGCTGGGGGAGATAGGAGCACAGCCACTGAGGTTGGGAAATTGAGAGATGGAGGAGAATGATGATTTGCTAGAACACAAAGACTTGGGGTGTGAAATGCTGCAGAGTCTGGATTATTTCAGATAGTAAGAAAGGACTGAAGAGCAGGATGGGGTACAGGCCACCTGTCTCAAACACCACCTTACCAAATCCCTCCTGGGCCCAACGGCACAAATATGCCATTATCCTATAAATCGATGCCTCCATCTATCTCTTCCAATCGCCTGGCAATCCCTAAAGGGCGAATACTTGTACATTGTTATGCTCCCAGCCCCTTGCCCAGGAGGTAGTCAACCAACAAAATGTTTACTGTCTATGGCTGGAAGTGCACAGACGATCCAAGCTGTTTTCCTGGCCCTCCCACAGTCTGTCTCTATAACCAGTACAAGATTGAGCCTCACACGTCTGTGTAATGCACACATCCCATTTCCTAGTTTAGAGGAAGCAGAGAAAGTATCTTTTCCTAGCACCCCCAGACATCAAACACTTGAATACTTACTTCTTGAGTTTCTGTAACAGGAGAGTGAGCTCTTAACTCTGAGGACAGAGATAACTGCACAGTAACTCAGTTCTCCCACACTGTTTTGTGCAGTAAGAGAGGAACAGTTTCCTGGTGTGACAAAGTGGCGTGTAGGTGAGGGGAAGAGGATGCCAAGAGGAAAAGCAGGACATGGAAGAGAAACAGGTCACATAAATAAGGTCTTGGGAACTACAAAGATAACTTTTTTATCTTTACACTTTGCCTATAGTTTCCCTGGGTAAGAGGGATTAAGCATGGCTTGATTTTTAGGTCTAAAAAAATGAAGCAGAGAAAGGTCAAAGTAAGAAGTAAGACAATAATTACCTTAACCTTATGAGTTAATAAAGCCTTACGAAATTTAAAGATGATCATATAAAAATTTTCCAGGGCCCTTTTTGATAGCAACAATGTGAGAGAACCAAGAATGAAACCACCTGGTTTTTAGCCTAGTGCTCTTTGAGCATTGCTCTGTTTCCAATCTTTGTGCTGATGCTTTAAAAGAGACTCTGCAACACATGGAAGAGACATTTTACAGTCAAAAAATTTTGCAAAGATGCAGATGAACTAGGTCAAAAATCTTAAAATTACCAGTGCCTAAACAAAGACTGCATTTTTTTTTACCAATATACATTTCATTCCAATACAATGTATTCTCCTTATTGGACACCACAAAGTCAGTATTTGTCCTTGGGTGTAAGGTTCTGGGAGCTTGAACTTCTAAAATGTTGAATTATTAAACAAATAGCCCTTATTGCAGCATGTCTTACTTCTCGATAAGTCATTTTGATAACAGTTTTGTGCCCTCAGCTGAAGGCAGTGTCAAGGTCAATCATTTCATTGAAGTCCCCTAATTAAGACTACTTGTTTGAGGTCAGGATAACGCATTACTTTATTTTAATAGGAAGGAGATCAAAGCTCTACCTTAAATTTTCCTGATTCAATGCAATGCTGCATTAACCTGGGTTACATTAACAAGGGAGAACAACTATTTGCCTACTTTGGAGCCCCCACTCCACCCCAAAGATAGTGTTAGGTTTAATAAAAGTGAAGTTTATTTAATGATACAGACTGCCAATTTCTGTTTTCACTGCATATCCTTAATTCTTTTGTTAAAATGCTATCAAAAATGTGATTTCTATAGAATATACTTGAACTAGCAAAACCAGTTTACCCAGAAATGCACAAATGATCCACCTAGCATACTTCTGAGATCCTGGCTACCATCGTCCCTGTATTATTGTGGTTGGAATGAGAGCTGGCTTCCCTCAAGATGTGCTGCATGGTGCCCAAATGAATTCAAGTTGCAGAGTGTTTAAAAATCTCTTGACTTTTTAGACTTTCGTGAAAGGAAAGCAAAAAGATAAATAAATAAACAAAAAAATTTTAAAAAACTAACACTAATACTATAATCCCACACTTTTAAACAATAAGAATTGGCTAGAGCAGAGGGTATGCCAGCCTCCTTTAGACAGGACACACTGTGCTCCAATCTGCTCCATCCCTACTGCTCATTGTTACAAGGGTTACAAGATTATTATTATTATTATTATTTTAGACTGAAATTCTTTGGAGCAGGATTTACACTGTGAAGATCCACAGACTGAACAATTCCCTATTGTTCTGTACCTGTCCAGATGCACTTGTCTGTTACTAACCTAGCATCTGTAGCAGTCTTCCCAAAAGTACCTAACCCCGCTGAATCCCTAGATGCTGGGATAAGCAGTCTGTAGCAAGGAAGCAGTTCTCCTCTAAAGCCTAGGACTCTTTTTTTGCCTAAAAGTTTTCCCCAATACCTTTATGCTTATTCTGTCACATGGCACAAAGAAGTGCTGGTGTTAATGACCCCCATGTGGCCTTCCTCCAGCTGGGGCGGTGAGCATGGATGAACACCCACCTGATTCTTCCCAGTACTGGGGAATGAGTTGGAGACCTGATCCATGTGGTTTCTCAGGGACTCACAAGTGCAGTGGCCCCCACTGCCCACAGCAGTAATCAGCTCATTAACACAAACCTTGGGGGCCTTTCTCTCTTCTCTGATTTCCACCCTTCCCTGCTAGAGTTTCCTGGGATCACCTTCAGGCCTTTGATTCAGGTTGCTTTGGGAAAAACTAACCCAAGACAATATTTAATTGCATTCTCCCTTGTGGCCATCCAGAGAGACACTGTAAGGATAGTTGTTCGGGATGGGATAAGGGACAGAGTCCATGTCACAGAAGGAACACATACACGAACTGCAGAGGAGACTCAAAATAAGTCTGATTAAAAAATAGTCAAATTTGGAGAAAATATCCTACAGAGAGAGATACAACTGACGGTCTAGTTCCAGAGGGCAAGATTAAGATTAAGATTACTTGATGCAGGTAGCTGCAGTTCAATAAAAGGACTCATGTTTAATCTTTAGAGCACACCTTGATGGAATGGACTGCCTTGTGTTGAGGGTCGCATTTCAGAGATTTAAAGTAACCGAATTCTCTTACTTTATACATGTGTGTGTTACCCATGTTGTCCGTACACCTTCATTAGCATCACGAGCATGGGGTTCAAGACAGAGGGAATGTTGCTGTTTGTCCAGTTGAGTAGCTTTTCAGAGGTTTCTTTTGAGGTTGAGGAAAAGGAAAAGAAAGAGATAAAACTGGCATTTGGTAGTGGGAGAAGTCTTTAGTTCCTCCACTGTTATGGGGCTATAATTTAGCACCCCTATAAAACCTAGGAATGCCTCAAATCAAAATGCATTTTTCTGTTGAGACTGAGACTCTCTTAAGTGCACAGGAACGCCTAAGATGGGTGAATTATCTATTATCTGAAAGATATTTACGATGCCTAAGGTGGGAGGGCACGGATTCATATCTGCTCCACACAGGAACTCAGACATGATCATGAGCCAGCAGGGAGGAAATAGCTGAAATATTTGGAAGAACAGACCCTCCCTGTCAGAGGTTACTGTGAATTCAAGTGTTTTCCACTTCTGCCCTTCTTCAAAGCTACAAAGCAACGAGGTAGTCAAATTAATGAAGTATTGTAATAGAAACGGAAAGATTAGAGTGTGCCAAAGAGTGGAATACAGTTTTGTTCTTAAGAGGCACGATAGGAAAGAAGCACTTTGATGTAAGAGGCTGGCTGGAGGGGCTATTCAGCTTCAGTGTCACACACACACAGGCACACACACACACAATCAGAATGGATTAGCATGATTTTGTTATCATTACAGATAGGATAACACAGGAGAAAATAGACATTACCAGGTTGTAATTCAATAGCTTCTGATAAATGCAAGCTGTAAGAATCAGGTTCTAACCAGTGCACATTTCATCAGAGCCCCCTGCGGATTGAATTACAGCTCCCATAATGGCCAGCAGCCCTCCCATTTATATTTATGGATTCCAGTCCACCTAACAAAAGTAAAAATTAATTGGAAATTTGTTAAGAAACAGCCTAAGAGGCCTGGTGGGACTCTCCAAGTGCTGGTGGTCAATTTTCAGGGAAGGAGAAACTCTGATTGCTACCCAACACAACCTCATGCAATGACACATAGCCATGCAAATGAAAAACTTAGGTCTAACACCAAACGACAAGATTTGCAAAGCTGAGAATGAAAGTGGTTGCTCTTTGAGCGTTGATGCAGCACACTGCAAATCGCATCATGCCTCTGGTATGGAGGACTCCTTACAGTTACACGGCCACTAGGACAATTAGGAGACTTGGTATCCATCATTTTATTCTACTTCCACCAGCGTGCCTGGCTCTAGCAGAGGATACCAGCCTCAATCCCTGTACTCCTGCGGGTGGGCCATGACAACAGATGACTTTTTAAATGACATGCTGTTTCCTGTTCTCCTACTTGTGTAAGTTGATTTCGCTGGGATTTTCTTTTGATGATACTAATTCCACCAAAGATAATTAGGGAACAAGGAAGTCTGCTTTTGTACTTGTGCCTTTGGGATGTACAGATTTAGCGTTGGAACGAAAATGAACTTCACTGAGAGAATAGAATAATCTCTATTTTAAAAGCAAAGTGAAGGTAGCTTAAGTTTTGGAATCGTCTGCAGAGAAAACCTTTCTACTACGAGTCCCTCTGGTGATATAAATAGTCCATCATTTCTTCCATGTTTCCTCTTTAGGCATAGCCAGCCAATGAAATGGGTTGGTGTTTGTGTAGAAAGACACCTATTATTCAAACATCAAACTCTCCGATCTAGTGAGAGTGGTGTTGATGGGTGTCTTTCTGAATTATTAATGTTGGAGTAACATTTCACATTTAATGTGTTTCCTGAAGAAAAAATATTAAAAACTGAAAAGAACTCAACTGCCCACTCTGTGATGTGGATGATGTCTTGCACAAAACTTTCTGACTACACCAAATGTGTCAGTGGTTGTCATAAAATAATCCATGTGGCAACACTGACAGTTTTTCTTTAAAGGTCTGGAGATAGAAAACTGGCAATAACATATCACCAAAATTTAATGTTTTAATGGCAGAATATATTATGACCCAGCCCAACATCATCCCTACCTCTCATCAACATCTATATCTCATCAACATCTTTTCACATTGGCAATGCCTTTAAAACAGTTACTCTACCTATTCTGCCCAAGTGCTGGGATGCCACAATTACATGAGGGAAACAGGAGACTCTTAAAAATATTGTTTAAATTTAAATTCTTTTACAATATTACCAATTAGAAAATTTTTTCATTTAGCTGTTAGAGATGTTGTCATAAATATTTTAGTGTAGTTATTTTACACTAACAGTTAACCTTCAATGCCTAATATGAGTTGTAAGATAGGAAAGAATCCATGAATTGTTCCAAGACTGTTGTGTATAATGCTGTGTGCTTATACAACTGAGATAACAAATAAATTCTGCCCAACAGGCCAGATATGAAGATGTTTGACAACATTATTGATTTTTTTCAAAAAAGATTTATTTATTTACTTGAAAGTCAGAGTTACAGAGAAGGAAATGCAGAAGGAGAGAAGGTGTGTGTGTGTGTGTGTGTGTGTATGGAGAGAGGGAGAGGGAGAGGGAGAAGGAGAAGGAGAGGGAGAGGGAGAGGGAGAGGGAGAGGGAGAGGGAGAGAGAGAGACATCTTCCATCTGCTGGTTTACTCCCCAAGTGGCCACAATAGTCAGGGCTGGGCCAGGCCAAAGCCAGGAGTAGGAGCTTCCTCTGGGTCTCCCACATGGGTGTAGGGACCCACGTACTTGGACCATCTTCCACTGCTTTCCCAGGTGCATTGGCAGGGAGCTGGATCAGAAGTGGAGCAGCTGGGACTCCAACCAGTGCCCATATGAGATGCTGACACTGCAGACAGCAATTTACCTGCTGTACCACAGTGCCAGCCCCCCCAAATTATTGATATTCAGGCCCCTCTAGGTATATGCAGAAAACACCAGTAAATTCCAAAGAATATGTGGGTCTGAGAGAGAAGATGAAATTAATATGTAGACTGAGAAACTTCAGAGAAAAGTCAATTATCTTCTGTGACTAGGGTACTTTGCATACACAAATTAAATATTATAAGTAACTGAGAATTAATTTTATAATGGAATCAATTCTGAGTATTGTACTCCCACACACCTGTTACAATAGTGGGATATTTTTCATAACAGAAAATTAATGACAGTGGCTATTTTCCTAATGCGAAAATTTGTAAGAACCAAGCCCTATAGGAAGAGGAAGGTAAGGGCTGTGAAGGAAAGAGGGAGGAAAGGAATCAGAATTTGAACCAAAATTGAGGACTATATATATTTGTTGCTATGGTCTGAATGTTTGTGCAGCTTCAATATCTGTGTTTTAAAACCTAACTCCCAAAGTGACAAGATTCTGCCGTGGAGACCTTCGGGCAGTAATTAGTTTCTGAGGGTGGAACCCTAATGAATGGGTTTAGTGTCCATAGAAAGAGGCCTGAGAGAGACCCATTGTCCCTTTGCCTGGAGGAAGACACAGAGGGATGTCAGCCATGAGCAAGAAGGAAGGCCCTCCTCAGACAATGAACCTGCTGGCACCGTGGCCATGGACTTCCTAGTCTCCAGTACTGTGAAAAATCAAATCCTGTGGTTTATTAGCTGCCCAGTCCATGCTTTTTTGTTACCATAGCCCAAATAGACTAAGACACCACATATGAGAGATCAGATTTCTTCTCATAATGCAGCTATTATCCCTTTTTCCAGAACATTTAATATGTAAAAAACAAAGTCTATTATGTATCAACATATTTGAAACACGGTAATAAAATGAATATATGTAGGCTTTTTTATCTCATTGAACAACTAGAACATTGACAATTGGGTTGCTTCCACGTGAGGGTCTTCCTCTTCTTCCTCTCTAGTCTTCTCACTATCCTGAGTTTCCAGTTCATGATTCTCTTGCTTTAAAAAACAAGTCTTAATCAACATGTGTGTGTCACCCAATACGCCATATTAACCACTTCTTGTTTTCAAGGTTTATGAAAATGGTATAGTGCTGAATATAATCTTTTATGACTGAGTTTTACTAGTAAATGTGTTAAAATCAGCTCCATAACTGGCCCCAGCTGCTGTTTATGCTCTTTCATTGCTGTGCATATATATTGCAAATGACTTACATGTCACATTACTCAGCTAGGACTGCCATAAAAAATACTAGACTGGGTGGCTTAAACCACAGACATTTGTTTCCTCACATTTCTAAAGGATGGAAGTCCAAGATCAAAGTGTCAGTAGGTTTGACTTCTGGTGAAGCCTCTCTTCCTAGTTTGCAGACAGCTGCCTTCTCGTGGTGTCCTCCCATGGCCTTGCCTCCCAGGATCTACAGGTGCCTCCTCCTCCTCTTGTGAGAACACTGGGCTTATCAGATTAAGGCCTACCCTCAGGGTCTCATTTACCTTTCACTCTTCCCCTTTAACACCATCAGTTCAGAATATGTATCATCCTGTGAAGAACAGGAGGGTGGTCTCCAGGCTTTTGTTCTGAGAACCAATGCTTCTTTGCACATCTGTCTATGTATCTCCTAGGATCCGTGAGCAAGAGTTTCTCTATTTCACATAAGTAGAAATGGAACTTCTGGCCCAGAAGCATGAAAATGTTTGGATTTACAAACTACTGCCAAATCATTTCTCAACGTGGTTGTAACAGGTTTTACTCTCACCAGGTGTCTATGCATTCTCCAGAGTCCATAATATTACCACTAGTTATATCAAATGCCTACATTTGTACTAAACTAGTGGGCATAAGGTGGTATCTTACTGGTGTCTTTAACGTTACTGCCTTAATTCCAAAATATTCTGAATAATTTCCTCAACTGTTTATTTCCAATATATGCAGTATATTATCCTACTTCCCGTTTTTTTGTTTTTATCATTGGAGTCTATTAATAGACATTTAATAGGAATTTTATAAACAAAATCTTTGCTGAATTTTATATTGCCAATGTCTATAAATTGTATCTTGTCATTTAACTCACTTTAGATGAGTCAAAATTTGAATTTTAATGCAAAGTTATCATTTTTTTCTTTTGAGTTTAGTTCCATGATGTCTTGTTTGAGAATTTATCTGTGCCCCAAGGTCATAGTTGACATTTCTCTATGTGTTTATGTATATCCTAAGCCCTTCATTTGAACTTCACTATAAGAAAAAAAATTTTGGTTTTAGACCTTATAAAATCCTTCTTTCATTTGTATCCTAAGAGTTTTAGAGGGAATGCATACATTGGTGATGTGGATAATAAGTTCCTTTAACTCATTTTATTAGTACCTACTGTAGGAAACACTTTGATAAACTGAATATAGTCCTCGCTCTCCAGATGCTTAACATCTAGCCCAGGGACTTAGGCCATCCTCCACTGCCTTCCCATGTCATTAGCAGAGAGCTGGACTGGAAGTAGAGCAACTGGGACAGGAGCCAGTGCCCATATGGGATACCAGCATTGCAGGCAGTGTCCATACCTACTACCCCACAATGCTGGCCCTGTGTTTTCAAAATGGCATCACCAACTGAAGCTTGGAAAATTGTCCCACTTGCTCTAGAGGACCCTGGTAAAAATGATGAGCACTGGCATTTGATTAAGGTGGTCTGGCCTCATGAGTCTTATATAATATCTCTTTTCCTTCTTCTTGTTAAGGGGTAGTAAAAACAGGATAGGACACAGGGAGAGAATTAACTCGGGCTATAGCATTAGACATAGATCTTAAAGGAAGGAAAAATTTTGGAAGTCAGAGAATGAGAGCTTTGGCATGCAGGAAGTCAAGAATATGATATGCAGAGGGGATTGCTGTGTTTTGAAGACAGCAAACAGTGTCTTATTGAAAAGGTTTCCCCCTTGAAAATAGAGGTACACGAGTGAAAGAAAAAGGAACATTATTCCAAAGAAACTACCACGTTGTGTAGGGCCCCTAGTCTCCCCCAAGTCTGTCCTCTCAGCATTCTCCACGCTTCCAGTTACCCTGGCTTCTGGCCACTCCTGAGCACTGCACACTGGCTTTCCCCTTTTCCATAATCACTCTTCCCCTTGGCCTAGAATGCATTCTTCTACCTATTACCTGGTTCTACTGGCAAATGTTAGTCATTGTTAAGGACTCTCTTAATTATCTTGTCCAGCTAATAAATTTTCTCCTCTTATTCTTTGTTTTTAAGGTTTTCCCTAATGTTTGTTTATTTTTATTTTCATCTAGTTCAAAGACAGAATAACATTGGGGTTGGGTGAGGGAGAGAAGGAGAGGAAAGAAGGGAGGAAGAGAGGGAGAGGAAGAGATATCCAATACACTGGCTCACTTCCCAAATTCCCAAATGCCCGCAATAGCCATGGATGGACAAGATCAAAAGCCAAAGGCCCAGGACTCCATTCAAGTCTCCCACGTGGGTGGCAGGGGTAGTATTTGGGTTATCTTCAGCTGCTTTTCTGGGCACATTAGCAGAAAGCATGAACTGAAGCAGAGCCACCGAAATGCTGATAAGGGATGTAGGCATCACAAGTGGTGGTTTAGCCACTGGGGCACAATCCTTGCCCCTTTTTTATTCTGTCTTCTGCTTTGCCTTCTTTCACATCACAAATCACTACCCAAGCTTGTGTTGTATCACTGTTTTCTTACTTTTCCTTCTTTGGGCAAGAACTTTGGATGATTCTTAGCCTTACCATAGCATAGCCTCAGTGCCTGAACTTCACCTGGTACCTAATGTGTGGTCCATTATTATTTGTTTAATAAATGAAGTAATGCAATAAATGACAAATGAGTGACCATCTGAATGAACAATTATCATGATGGCTTCAATAAGATTTTGTAGGTTGTGATGGGAACGTTTAGTTTTCTAAGTAAGCAGTCTGTGATAGAAACAGAGAGAGGAACAGCAGAGATGAGGGAAAGCAAGCAGGGAGAATGGTTATGAAGTTTTACAATAGGTGGTGGGGTGCAGGGAAGGAGTGAGTGACTTGAATTCACAGTTCTGCAGTCCGACTGACAGGGTTCAATTCCCAGAACTAAGACCACTGAGCCAGGTACCCTTGGGTAAGTCATTGAGACTTTCTGCCTCTTTTTTTGTCTATAAAATGGAGATGATTTTATCACCTGAGTTGTCAGCCTGCTGGATGGCTTAGATGAGACAATGCATTGAGTACATGACTCATAATTTATAGAGATTATTAGTGAAAAGCAAATATGCTAGGGAAGCATCAGTGGGAACTAGAAGGGGAAATAGTAAGGAGACATTGACTAGACATTGACCAGAAAGCTTTGGGATAGAACATAAAGGAAATGCCTAAAAAAGACTCAGATTAGAGAAGTCAATGCTTTTAAGTGAAATTCACTGTGCAGCTAAGGAATTAGATTTTGAAAGTTTCAGAAAGTACAGACTAAGAAATATTCAGGAATAATGACCTTTCTGGAAATTTTTATATGATATGTACACACTGATTTTACATGCAAATATCTAACCATGATTGAGAATGCACATTAAAGGATGGTAACAAATTTTAAACAGTTATTTTTTAAAATTCTACAAGAACATTTATAAGAGAATTTCCTTGAATAATTCACTTTTTCATTGAAATGTATTTTGTGTAACCTGGGTATTATTATCTCCCTAAATGTTATTACTTGAACAAATATTTCACAAATTTTGCAGCATCCATGAATAAGCATCAAGCTTACCTGAAAATATTCCTGTACCTAGTGTTACACTGTACAGAGGAACTGAGGAAAGATTCTCAAATTCTGTGTAGGTCTCCAAGACTTGATTCAAATGTGTTGTAGGGATGAATAAAATGAATGTTGAAGGACTGTCCCAAGGGAATATGACCAACACTCCAATTTGCAAACCAGAAAGCTCATGTTTACCTCTCTCATTTTAACCACACACACAGTGCTACTCAGAAGAAATGGTCTGCATGTGGGTAGCCAAAGAGCAAAAAGGGGTAGTTAGAAATCTGTAAAAAATGTATGTAAGGGAGACAGAAAATTAGAAAATGGCCACCTGCCAGCAGCCACATAAATTTTGGAGGAAATGCATTTTCTACTGGGATGCTTTATCATAAGAATTGCAAATATTTATTAAAAGTATTAAAATAGTCAGAATGTTAAATGCTTCCTCCAGTGGAGAAATTTCACATTGCCACATTAGAAGATGGGATATTCTGATACAGCGTTTATTAAAATGACTTCATTTTATTAGTCTGTCATCCACAATAAATGGGCAGATACCTTTAAAACAAGATCTATTGTAGATAAAAGAGATTTGGAGGAGGGGAAGCATCTCATTGTCTGAATGTGGCTTTGACTCTGCAAGCATATAAATCTTGCAACCTTTCCCAAATGGTGCCAACAAGACATTTGCTGTTATTTTGATATGGAGTTTGTTAGATTTTGTCATCACACAAAAACCAAAAGTAACACTTGTCATTTACTCTCAGCGCTCTCAGGCAAGGTCCACCTGAAAACTATTTGAATGGTTGGTCCTTCAAGGGTTCTCACATGTAATTACCAAACATGTTCAAGTGAGGATGCTAAATGGACTCCAAATGAACTGACGAGGGAAGGAAGCGGCTGCCCTTGTTGCCCAAGCATGATGCGATGACAGTCAGAGCACATCATTACTGAGTAGCATTAAGTTGAAGGGTGACAGGATGAGCTGGACAGATTAGCTCCATAAGAGGCTTGTGCTGTGTGTGAGGCACTGACCTAATAAAGATCTTATGCCATCACCCAGGAAAGGAGGATTCTTTTTCCATGGCAAGTCACTCTTTTTGTGTGTGTGACAACATTTCCCTGAACCTATCCCATGAAAACGCTGATGGTGTTGAAGAAATGTAAACTGGTTTACATGCGGGATGGGGAGAGGCACAGGAAAGGAGGGTGCAGGGCTGTCTGGAAGCCAGGTACTTCCTGGACAGAATAATTAGGAGCCATTAGCCTTCAGTAGTGCATGGTGTGGCCATTTTTCTTACTAAATGTAAGCATTTTTAAAGGTAGGATGGTCTATGTTCTGTTCAAGGTGTTTGCTCTAGATTAATTCCCTTATTCACTCGATGTTTGGGGAGCATCTCCCATAAAATAACCAGTAACGTAGCTGCTGGAACTTAGAGGTCAACAATAGTGACTCAGAGTCTTCCTCAGAGATCCGGCATCCTAAAAGGGAGGACGAGGGCATTTATACACTAAACGATATTTCAGGAGAAATGAGCACATTAAAGAGAAAAATGAATCGGGGTCGCAGGGGCTTCTTTTATCCCCAGGAATGGCTGTTGAGTGAAGTGATATTTTAGCAGGTGCCTGAAGGCAGTGAGATCCATTCAGTTCTGCGTGGGAATCTGAGGGAAGGGCATTGATGGCAGAAGGAATAGCAGGGACAAAGACCTGGATGGTGTGCGCTGTGTGCTGTAGCCTTGCTGCCCTCCAGCCACCAGCCAGGCTTCATGAAAGGGGTTAACAGGTATCTGAGAATGTCAGCACTGCTTAGTCATTGCTGATCTCAGTAGCCCTTTTACTCCACTTTCTGGATGTTACAGGTTATTTTTGACTGCCTCAGAAGGGGTATACAATTCTCCAAGAACAGAAGCCACTCCTCTAGCTATTTGCAAGGGCTACTAGGTCAGGAAACTTTAGGGATGTAGGAGCATTTGATGACAAATGGGCAGAAATTCCAACTTCTGCTGAAACCTGAGGGTGACCGGCACAGTTGATCTTAATGGGGCATTAGATTGTAAGTTGTGACTTGTATGTGAGCCCCCCGGTAGGTCATTCATTCATTCCTTTCATGCCTCCTCCATTCCTTTTTGGAGTGTTACTGTCTATAGGTAAAAAGCAGTCAGTGCATGATGTGCTATGGGGGACACAGACAATGGGCTATACCCTAGTGGTGAAGTGCATGGAATCTGTATTTAACTGCCCTGGTTTGGAATCTGTGGTCAATTACCACAGGCTCTGGATGACCTAAAGATTCTTCAAATGTATAATTCCAGTGTGACAGCACCTGCTTCACAGGAGTTTTGCAGGAGTGAAATGAGATAATATCTATGATTTAATATAATGCCAAAAACAACGGAAGCCATTTTGTAAATGTTAGAGCTTTTATAAATGTGAGAATAGAGTCATCAAAGATTCACAGGGGTCCTTTAACTTTTATTTTTTCCAGTGATGCATTTAGAGCACTTATTCTGAATCCATTTTGAATTTTAAACTGACTGCTTGTTTCTCCAATTTAGTAAAACTCTTTGAAGTTATGAGTGGAGAATTAAGAACAAATTGGTCTGAATACTGTGAATACTAAACCTGGCACTTCCTTGTCACTAATTTATTTGGTCACTTATTACACAAATATGTATTAAGGGCCTGCTACGTATCTAGCTCTGTGCCCGTGCTGAGGATGGGCCAGGAAACAGTTAAGGAAATGAGGACTTCTTGGATATAGCAGGAACGTGACACGATAGAAAGGATGGGGGCAAAATCGGGATTGGAGGACAAGTATTTCAGATGAATGGAGTCACACCGGATGGGAGAACAGTCAAATAATCAGCTTGAGTAAACATGAGACCATCAAAAAAAAAAAAAAAAAGACTTCATGACGCAGGTGCTGTGTACCTGCAGGTTGGCAGTGGAAGAAGGCCCCACCCTCAGGAAGTCTTCAGTCCACACCATTTGGCACAGCTTGCCAACACTTGCTGATTATTTACTTCAAGCCTAATGTCTTAAGCACATCTTTTCCTTTGTCATCTATCAGAGTCCTGACCGCTTTGCACGTGGGACTCATTCACCAAGCTTAGTAACAACCTTGTCCATTGTGAGAGCAGTAAGGGGGCGCTCAGAACCCGTCAGTCCTGGACTTAAGCTCTACCACGCAGCGATGACAGGTAATGCAGTGGCCACTCCAGGGATGATGGGGGAGGCAAGCTAGAGTCCCTAAAGAACTCACAGTATGGTCCTAGGAACAGCAGCAGCAACACTTGGGAACCAATTAGAAATATAAAATATAAGGCCCAGCCCCAAACCTACTGATTAGAGTCCACATTCTACCAAGGCTCTAGGGTAATGTGTAAGATATTTGCAGTTTGCGAGGTCCCACAGTAGAGTTCAATCTATTTTGGACTTGGTATCTTTAACCATGAAATTGACTAGTCCCCTCTCCAATGCTGATAAGATGGGAATGGGTAAGAGCAAGGAAATAAATGGAGTTGGTTTCTTCCTCTACTTTTCTCACCCTCTACTGAGGGTGCAACAGATGAATTAATGGTTTCATTGACTCTGAGGACACAAGGCATTTTTGTTGCCCAACGTGTTGTCATGCAGTTTGCTTAGGAAAAAAATGAATTTGTTAGCTAAATAATAAGAGAGATTTAAATAAATAACATTGGTCTATAAAAGTAAGGTATTTTAAAAATATTAATAAAACATTAAGTAAATTAACATTGATATTTTATTGAATAAGTAAATTATAATATTCATATATACTAAGATGGTTACTTACATTAAAATGAGGTAACAAAAACTTTAGTATGTTTTATATGTGCTCCTGTTCTCTGTAATTGATGTCTGTGTTTTGCAAAAATTTGGAACTTAAATACTGATTTTGGGGTGGAGGTTGGGCCCAGTGGTTAAGAAACTCACATCTCGCCTCTTGTTCATGTCTCCAGCTTCCTGTTAGTGCAGATCATGAAAGGCAAGGTGGCTCAAGTAACTGGGTCACTACCACCCATGTGGGATTGAATTCCAAGCTGCTTGCTTCAGCCTTAGTCCAGTCCTGGCTCTTACAGGCATTTGCGGACTGAATCAGCAAATGAGAACTCTGTCTATCTCTCAGAAAATAAAAATTAATTTTGACTTTACCCATTACAAGTTGGGTGATTTGGGAGTAGGTAGTTTAACTTTCTTGAGTTTCAACATGCCAATCTATTTTTGTGTAAGTGGGGAAGGCAGAGAGTCACCTAGTAAGTGTGCTCACATGAAGATGGAACCAACTGGGGTTTTCTAAAGGGTCAGCTCTGACCTCCTCTACCCTAGTGACACTACTGCCTGATTAGGGTAGGTCACGTTAGGGCTAGCAGATGGTTACCACTTTCGTTGTGATGGGAAAAGTTTCCCACTGGGTCTTATCTGAGTGTTGTACTTATTATGTGATCTTAAAATAATCTCTTACCCACTGACTATAGCCATTTTCTTTCTGGTTAGGTAAAAGGATGAAAATATGTACTCTTTTAGCTCTAAAATGCCAAGCTCAGTCTTTTTTAAGTATCTCATACATTCACAAATATTTTTGTTGTAGATACTATCAATTGAGTATCTATGCTAACAGCTTTCTTTTATGTCAGCCTCTATTGCAGATGCTAGAACCTCAATGTCTCATTCCCAGTTCCCATTACAGCTGGGGAGCCGTGGAACTCCACTCTGGTCCAAGTGTTCTAAGCAGAAATCTGCCTACTGTATGTCTGCTACCTCCTCCTTCCTTTCTGGATCACAGGGCATTCTTGGAGATGCCATTAAGCCACAGTACTAGTTTCAGATGACCCATCACTGTGCTTTGTTATATAAGATTAACAAAACCATTTATATTGGTTAAGACTGTGCAGCAGAGTTTCTATGTAGAACTAATTAAGACCAGCATCTGCTATTTTCCAGGCATTATTCTAAGAAACAGAGATTCCATGGTTGTATTCAGTATGGACCAATCTGTTGCCTAACTTTCCTTGAGTTTTTTTAACTATAACATTTTATAGATAATGTCTTCTCATGGCCCAAGAAAGGATTTTTAACTTGGCTAAGGTTACCACAATTCAGAAAACTGTGTTAAATTTCTCTATGACAAAAGCAATGACTATCTGATTCTCTAAAACTGAATGTAGATTCTGGTTTCATGCATCCCTTTAAGCCATGTGCTCTTGATATGAAACAAAAGAATTAAGAGAAGAATATTTCTTATCCAAGAATTGCCCAACTGGTGCTGTGGCATAGCAGGTAAAGCCACTTCCTGTAGTGCCGGTATCCCAAATGAGCGCCCATTCGAGTCCTGGCTGCTTCACTTCTGATCCAGCTCTCTGCTGTGGCTGGAGAAAGCAAAAGAAGATGGCCTAAGTCCTTGGGCCCCTGCACCTGCATGGCAGACCTATTAGAAGCTCCTGGCTCCTGGCTTTGGATTGGCACAGCTCCAGCCATTGCAGCCATTTGGGGAGTAAACCAGCGGATAGAAGACTCTCTCTCTCTATCTTTGACTCTGCCTTTCTGTAATTCTGCCTTTCAAATAAATAAATAAATCTTAAAAAAAAAATAAGAATGGCCCTGAAGGAAGTTCTACCATGTGAATCTTAGATAGCTTAGAAAAAGCATGACTTCAAGAAGTTTCAGCAGAGAAAGAGGTTACAATCAAGGCAGATATATTTGTCAAGATACAATGAATAAATGAGATATGATTCAATGCCAATACTTTGAAATATTAGGAATAAAAGCTCTGTGTGTGTGTGTGTGTGTGTGTGTGGTAGTGTGTGAGTATTTTGAAAGGGCTACTGAGGTACATGCAGAAAGGGAGTCCTTGGACTTTTTCTAGTCCAAGTACAGAGGGATTGGAGGAACACATAGAAAGACAGGAAGAGAAGGAGCAAATGTAGAACCATAAGGGAAAGCATTTAGAATGTGATGGGAAAAAAACCTAACAAATCAAAGTAAGAGTGAGAAAATATTCGATTAAATGTGAGATAACTGCTGTGGGAGACACAAGTCTACATGGAGCTTACCTCACTGTATCCTCATGGCCACTCTTCAGAGAACAACACTAAACCTCTATTTTAAGGGCAAGGAAACAGGTTCACACTCTGAGAGCAAAACTTGATCATGAACTAACAACTACTAAATGACCAGCATGGGATCCAAACTCAAAACTATTAGACTTCAAAGCCTATGAGTTCTATAGAACTCTTTCCTCTATGTGATCCGTGAAAGAATCTCTGAAAATGAGTTAGCTTATTAAACATATATTTACTGAGCACCTACAAAATACCCTGAAATACATACCAGTGAGAGGAGAAGCAAAATCTTTGCCTTCATGAGTTTAGTGATAGGGAAAAATGTAAACAGGCATGGTATATAAGGTGTTTGCGGTGATGGTTGTTCCTTAGATAGAATGGTTAACAAGATTTTGAGCAGAGATCTAAAATAAATAAGAGAAATAAGCTCTGAAGAGACCCCAGGAAGAGCACTTCAAGAACAAAAGCCTTGTAATCTTTAGTAGTTTAGGATAAGAAAACATAAATCATTTATTTGCAACAGCAATTCTTATACACAAAGTGGGGTCTATTCAAATATTAGGCTGGTCTGTGGCAAAAGTATTGTCCAGAAAAAAAAAATGAAAATGTTTAAAGTATACAAAATGCTCCTGAAACAACTGAGTTGGAAAAGAGAGACTGGGTCAGAAGGCATTACAAAAGATGCCTGCTTCAGTCTTGAAGAGAATCTGCCAGTGAACCAAGCTTCTGTCGGCTCCAGCAAAGTACAGAGAAGAGATAGCAAGCAGTTCTCCACTAGAATTTGGGGCTGGTATTGGGTCAGGTCATATTTTGTGTTTTGGTTCCATTTCCTCCTTGAAGGGTTTCCATATTGTGGTGAATCTGTGCATGGCTGTAATGGGGGCTCCCATCTGTGATCCTGGAAGAGACAGGTCCCTCAGCATAAGCCTGGTCACTCACTGTCTTTGGAGGAAACTCAATTCAGACCCTGGGCAGAAGGACATCCATATAACACGACAGATAATCTCCTCAAGACCAGCTGCTCCATGCTTTTTGGACATGGAATAGGACTGAAATTATTGAATCTGGGACCAGCTCTGCCCTGAGTGCCACATATTGTTTTCCCTCCTGGCAAGAACAATCGATGTAGCCTTTTCTACAAAATGTGCACCAGAGTGACACAAAAGAAGAACACAATTCCCATTAGTGTGAACCTGGGTTTTTGGTGCCTACATTAAAGGGCTTGTCAAATTAACCCTCATTGAATTGCATCAAACTCCAAGAAGTTTGCCTTTAGAATTTGATGTATTTCCTGTTTTTCCCTGCACCTTTTTCCCCAAAACGTATGATGCCAGTGCATACCATTCCCTGCAGGTGAATTCCTTGAGACCACGGGCTTCAGCTGATTCTTTTCTTCATCCTCAGTACTCAGTAGAAAGACAGTGCGTAAGAGATGTTCCGTGTGTTTATGCAAGAGAATTACAACAAGTCTCAAAGGTCAAATTAGCCTGAATCTGCTTGACTTTGTCAAAAGATTGATGATTGACACTTCACTAGACCTCAAGTGCTAGTCTATTTTTTTCCAGAATCAAGTAAAAAAAATAAGAAAGAAAAAAAAAAACTCAGCAAAAGTGATGGGCATTTTGGGGGAAATTCAACGAAGAATAAGACATGATTCTAGAAAGAGAATTGTACAGTCTAAGGGCAGAGTCAAAACAGAAGCATATGAGGATGCAAATGGCAAAGCTCAATTTGAATAACGGTTCCAGTGCAACAGAAGAACACCACCAGACAGGTCACCTGTCATTGCCAAGTGAATGAAAACATAATAAGTGCTACAGAAGTTCAGAGAAGGAAGGGATTTTTGTGTTTTTTTTTTTTTTTTTTTTTTTTTGTCTTCCAGGTTGTTCAGAAAAAGATATAGGGGTGGAGATGGGGGTGGGAGAAACACTCAGTAGCCCTTGAAGGAGTGGGTGAGATTTTTATAGCATGAAGGAAGAAGCGAAGGGAGAATACAATGGACTCCAGCAAAAGCCACAGGAGCAGGTGCCTTCACCTGTAGAAACTGCCCATGGGAGAACAAAACAGGGTGGTTACAGCAGAGTGTCCTGCAAGAGAGATTAGTGGGAGAGAATGGGAAAAATAGAGGCAGGAATCATATTGTTAAGGAGCCTGTGGGGCAACCTAAAACATTTTCCTTAAACACTTCCAGGAGGCCATAGGTCTTTGTTTTGGCACTAGAAGAAATAAAAAAGGAAACGTAGGCTGGCATGATGTCATTTGCAGCCTGATTTAGCAATGCCTTATCTAGTTTGCCTCTGCGGGTGCTTTTCCTAATTTTCTCACTGCACAAAGAAAATAAATAAATAAGTGTACTATAGTCTTATTTATCCTTCTTTGGACATTTCTTTACGAGGCAGATGGTCAATTAAGAGCACTAAACAATGACACTGTTTTCTCTGTAAACATTTTTTTCTAATAGCCTAACAAATGTAAGTCTGTGCTGCCATACTGCTGAATACCATCTTGACTTTCTAATTACAAAGAACTGTGTCTTGATAGTTACAATTACAGCTGTAACAATGATGCCGGCCTGAACAATACCGTTAGAGGCAAAGTGCTTATCCGAATATTCACAAATAAAGGCTTAAATTTATGCCAGAGATGTAGTTGGAGGTTAAACAATTGGGAGGAAAAAAAAAGGTTGAAAACACTGGTTTGATGCTACAGATGTGAATTTGAATCCAATTACTCTGAAAGAAAAAAAAAACTTGAAAAGGTGCTGTTTTCTTCTGTTTTAATAATCAATAGGTTAAGGGGTGGTTTAACTTCGCATGCTAATACCTCTAATTTTGATATTTGACTACACTCTGGTGTTTTCAAAGCATACTATCTTTTTAACTAAGTAGGTCTTTCTAAAATGCAAATGGATGTCCTGATGTTGCAATAAAAGGTAACTATTCTTCAATCAGCTAAAGTGTGAGTGAAATAACATATTATTTTTGAGCAAATAGTAGATTTGTCTAATACTGTTTTAGTGAAGGCATTGTAACACAGTGATTAAATTCCCTTGGGGCTCTGATGCTCGATGGCCATGCATCAAAAGCTCAGTATTTGTGTTTTCTCATAATGGGGAAAACAAAGGCATCCACCCACAGAACGATTACACTAGATGATAAAGAAGTTTAAGGAGTAGATACAAAGTATGCAATATAGTGACTGCCATGGTAAGCGTCTAAAAAATAAGTAGGACACTTCAGAATGAGCACCCCAAATCCTGGAACAGGAAGACAAAGGCAAGATGTCTATGAGAGGACACCTTCCATAAAGAAGACCAAAGACCACTCACTCAGCATCTCAGGGTACAGCCATGTTCAGGAGATCAGTCTTTCCATAATTCCCGGTCAAAGTAATGATTGGGCCAGTTCAGAACCATATTTTGCCATGAATTGAAATTAAAGTATCAATAAAGAATTTTCTCCTAGCTCAAGCTTGATTGTAAAATTTGGGATTTCGCAATGCTAACTGCTCATTTTTTTTCTTCACAGTACTCACAATCTACTATGGCAGTAAGATATCAAGCCTGAAAAATACAGAGACAGTCACATTCCCAGCCCTGGGTGGAGTGAAAAACGTGGTTATTCGTTAGCTTCAATGTTTAGTTAAAATACTATCAATATCATTGTCACAATAGATATGTCCTGGATAAACCCTTTACATGTCAAAACTTCTTTATTCCTCTTGAAACTTTTTTTTTTTGGATTTTTCATTGTTTTTTTTTTTTAACTTTTATTTAATGAATATAAATTTCCAAAGTACAGCTTATGGATTACAATGGCTCCCCCCCCATAACGTCCCTCCCACCCGCAACCCTCCCCTTTCCCACTCCCTCTCCCCTTCCATTCACATCAAGATTCATTTTCGAAACTTTTTAAGAGGTAAAATTGTAATTTTTTTTTCATTTTACAAATGAGTAAATCAAAGCAGACAGGTTCAGTAACTTCCTGAAAGTCAAACTATAAATACATGACCATAGATGTTTAAATCTCATGAGCAAACTAATTACATGCAAATACATTAAGGCCTCAAAGCAAACAGACAAAGAGTAAGGCTATTATGTATGCTAGAATACTTGACATGGAGTTGCAGGTTTGGTTAGGCTCAGTCCCATCCTGAGAATGACTGTCTCGCCACTAATCACGTCCATTTCACCTGCACGCAGCTGTCACAGTGATCTGCTTAAGAGCCAATCTAATTACATTATCTGTTCTATTAAAGCCTTCCCTGGCTTCCCCATTTGTATAGGATAAAGGGCAAGTTCTTTAGCTTGGCACACCCAATCCCTGTGACCTAATCCTCATTTCACCTCTGAACATGCCTTCCGCACCCCCTCCCTTCAAGCTGAGAGAATCACAGTTCAGTGAATAGGCCCTGCTGCTTCACACCTTCTTGCTTTTGTGTCTGCTTTCCCTGCTGCCCAGAACAGAAGACAAGCATCAATTTCTTCAGAGACCTGCCTTAAGCCCACCAGGTGGCACAGTCCACACTGCCAACATGTAGCCCCCGAGGTCACTCAATGTACCGAAGTCCTGGTCTTATAATTTATATCCTTTATCAGATGTAAATTCACCCTTGATCAGACTCTTTAACTCCTATAGAATAGAGATGGTAACTTAAGGGCATTTTTATCTCCAGTGTTTAGGTCCACACAAATAGATGCTCACTGAATGCGGAGTGAATGTAGAAGAACAGCAAGAAATGCCTTTCTCAATGTCCCAGGAAAAGAACAGAGAACACCCAACCCAAACTCGCTGACTTAGTCTGACAAATGTTGAGCAGTGCCAGTCACACTCTTTGTTTACCTAAAATGCGTGCTTACAGTACCACCCTTTTCTCTGCCTTCCTTTCCTCCCAACAGTTTAAAGTCCTCAATGTCATATGCTTAAGAATCTGTTGGAGTAAGGAGTAGAGACTAACACTTATCTTTGAAATAATCTCCCTTGAGGTGTTTCCTTGAGCTAAATGGAGGACTCACGTTTTCTTCCTTGAATCAGCAACAGCAACGTGAACAGGTATCTCTTCAGGTACGTAATGGTATGCTCTGGGAGACCACGTCTAATCTCATCTGTGTCATAATCCACCATGCCCAACGACCATTTGTCAAATGAATGTATGGGTTTGTCAATGCATCATCCGCAAGAGGAACAGAAATAACCTGTAGGGTAGGCATGATATTGCAGATTCCCTTTATGTAAAAAACTAATCTTGGCTAATCACTCTTTATACATTCAGACAACACACAGCACTCCATGGGGAGAGAAACTAATTCAGAGGTTTGTTTTCATCTTGAATAGTTGAGAGTAGATTAACCAATGAACAGATCAGGATAAGGCTAGTTTGTGTTCACTTACATTTGGCCATGTACATTTTGAGACCTCTAGCAGTTATTCAAAGGGAGGTGCTGCTTAGTGAACTGGAGATATGAATCTAAGGGTCAAGGGAGAGGTCAAGGTTAGAGATGGAAATGAGGGAGTCAAAAGTTCCAGCCTGGAACTGGAAGTTATAGACCAGGGAATGCAGGAAGACCAAGAGATGCATAAAACTGAGAGCTACAACACTCCAAAATTTAGATATTGAGAAGGCAAGATTCCAGAAGAGAAATCTAAGAAATATGAACTATTAAGATAGGAGAAGTGGTATTCAGAAAGGCAAATATAGAAAGTTCTAAGGAGGAAGAGGTAGTCAGCTGTGTCAAAGCTGCAGTATTGTCAAATGAGATGAAGTAATGTAGCAATGTGGAAGAATATTTTTTGAGATTTATATTACCTTTATTTCCTTTTCCCAGAACACAGAGTGTCTGTTGATTTTTTTTTTTTCATTTGCTAAATCATCCTTCCACACATTTGTGTTTGCCACCTTTCCTCCCAGCCTTTCACATTTGCCATGGAGAGGCTTTCCTGTCTTCCTGAATGAGGGCTTAGACAGCCAGCGACTGAAGTAAGGGTCACACATCATTACAGAAAGTTCAATTCCCAGGCAGAAATTGGAGCCTTCTTTTCTTCCATTTCCATATTGCAAAGATGCCTCTGGCTCCCTGGAATTTCTATTAAGAATTCCAAATCTCTCAACAATGATTAAAAAAAAAAAAAAACCCTAGTTTTTCTTAGAATACTTAGCTTTGCTTACCCCCATGAGACAATCCAACCACTTAATCACTGCACAAGTCTCATCTCTCTCATCTCTCTAACTTCTCTCCAGTATACACCATCTCCAGACCACCCTTCCAGAACAGCACATTCTAATTCACAATAGCTACCATTAATCTGCCTCACTTTATCTACCTTAATCTTGTGCACGTAGTAGGCACTCAAACAGTATTCGTTCAATACTTTGAATTTAAGTCATTTCCTAAATGCATTATTAAATCTCTTCCTTCCTTTCAATTAGATTCATTTTATTTTTGTTCTCCTCGGTGTAGCTATTTTTAAATGTAATGAGAGAATAGTATCACCAGATAGTGTGTGAAAGCATTTTGATATTTAATAATTCCATATGATTCTAAATGATCCTTTCCTCCCATACTTTATAGTAAGTAATAAATACATAGATGAAAAATAAGTGTTTTGTATCTAAGGGAAGAGCTCTTAAATATTACCAAAAAAGGGAGAACAGTTTTATCTTAAGTCAGCCACATAAATACCCATTAATTTTTTAAATGATTTTATTTGGTTGATGGAGTATTACATCTCCAAATTACATAGTTTAGATTTCCCATTACACACTCCTTATGGATCATATGCATATTCACAAAGTTATACAGAAGATTCTACGATGGGAAGGAGCCAATTTTCATTTTCTCTGTTCTTGTTTGAAGAACCAAAACTGTTAAAGGGATAAAGCACTCAGAAGTGCCTGTTCCAGGTTAATTGTCTCAAATTGCTCATTTAAAGCACCATTATAGTACAGCAAAGCCAGTTAATCTACTCTGAAGCTTCCTTTTTTATGATCGTAGCTACATTTGGTGAAATGGCACCTTTGGCAAACACCCAAATTGGATAAAATTGCCATTTTTCTTGGAACCTGGAAAGAATAACACATGTTTTCAAATCACTTCATATCATGTGGCTCTAAACGGTAGGCTGCATGTTTGTCTTGCTCTGGAATTCTGTCTTTGGCATTTTCTGATTTGACTTTAGATTTCCTTCGCGTTACTGATACGAGTAAATCATGCGCTTTAGCACACAATACATAGGTAAAGGGGGGCCAGTGCAGAGGCGACTGGCAAGAGGAACTGTGGCAATATTTTTAAACATCACAACTGTGTAAGAAAATGATGAGTCCCCGCACTGACACTTGTGCACAACTTCCAGTGGATGGTACCTTTATTATTGGAAACACTGTAGTTTGAGAGCCTCTTCAATGTCGACATAACTAGCAGGTGCCGCGATCATAATGGTAGAAACATTCGCTTATTAATCAGCGCACATAATTCCTCTCTAATGCTGTCAATTTAAGATGGCAACCCGATTTTTTTTTTTTTTTTTTTGGAGTGGGGAGGAGGGTCAACAATTTAATGAATCTCGTCTGCATTTTAATTCCAACCTAATAATCTGCCTCCGGCTCTTTTCCCTCCCTCACTCTGAGAACATTTCTCAGGATCCTGCTATTAAGCACAATGGGATATTACCTCCCTGCCTCAGTTAAGCATTGGGATGGAGGAAACAGCCAGACAACAAGACCCTCGAGTCCAAGTAGAGCTCACGTTAAGCTGTCACCAACCCTCAGTGACATCATCCTTAAATTTTCTGCTCTCCAGTAGTTCACATAGAATTTCCACCCTCCAGATTCTGATACTGTAGTGCATTTCAGATTTCTTTTATTAAACACCTTTGGGACCCATAGTCAGAAATATGCAGTATGTTGACATAGTTTAAATAAATAAATACAACCCATTGCCAGAGATATTAAAAAAGGCATCGAAATGTACTCCTGTCAGAGATGATTTGTTTTTATCCAAACAGGGAAGGCTGATGGCTTCAGGATGGACTGGGCGAAGAGGCTCCATCTATTCATTGACTCCTTCATTCATTCATGCCTTCATGCATTTCCTTACAAAACAAAAAAAAAAGCCACCTACCACTTCTAGCTCACCATGTCCAATGTAAACAGAATAGACTTTGTTATTAGGAGAGATGTGACTCCCAGTGTCTGAGCTGCAGAGTGACAGCCGGCTCCTCTCTGAATTTCAGGCAGCCTCTGTCACTCGCCTTGACAATGAAGGGAGTTAATATATTCATGACATTACCACACATGCATTCGCAATTCACAGCATATTGTATTGTTTACCCCTGTTCTTTTGTACTACTGCATGTAGTAATTTGCCTTCTAGCAACAGAAAAATTCCTCAACTTAAAATTTTACCCTCATTTTATTTACCCTTAATAGAAAAACCACAGCTTCCTGGCCCATCCATGGTTCGCAAGACCACCTTTCTGCTGCATTGCAAACAGATAAATGTCAGATTTTACATTTTGATCAGATATGTCTACAGTCATTTCCTGTACTTATTCCTCATCTTCTGCTTCCCACGCCTTCCTTCGGCAGCAGTCCTTGCTGCTCTTCCTGTGTGTTCCTAGCAGAGCTGGCACTAGGTGGCCAGCTCTTATAGGGAGAGGCTGGAGAGGGAGTAGGAGAATCATGCCAAGGACCTGGTATATTCCCCTAACAATAGTGTCAATGCTACTGAGAGTGAAGAGCATCCTGAAGCTCCACACTTGACCAGGTATGTCCAGGGTGCCCACCACACATGGTGTTTAGCCCCAGGACAGCTCCTTTGGCTTCTCCATCACTCACAGGGCACTGGATGCACTCCCCAGCGTACGTGCATCCCCACCATTCATTTAAAACCTTTTCTATACATTTGCTTCTGTGGAATTTGACTACTGAGCCTTGTAGGCCGAACTTATTTTTTCTGATGGGGTGCAAACTTGTAATAATGTCAAATATTTAGACAGATGGTTTTACTATGATGAGTCCTGGGTAGAGGGAGTTGTTATTCTCAGATACTGCACTATTGTTCTTCAGAATTTTGCTGTTGGGGACCAGGGTTGAAACGTGCTTTGAAGGCTTAGGGTAACTTTGTGGAGCTGGCTGGAAGAGGCAAGCAGTCTGGGCTAGCAAGACACAATGGCTGTTTCATTTTCCACACAATGATGAGCTGTCTGCATCCCAGTGTGTGTCACAAAACTCTGGGACTGAGAGAGGCAGTGAGGGGTCACTCAGTCCAATGCCCTGCCTTTGACTAGAATCATTTTAAAAATATCCTATGCTAACAGTCTTCAAGACAACCTACGCCACTCAGTCCACCTGAATGTTGAAATCCTGTCTGAGAGTAGGCATGATCTTCCCTGTAATTTAACAGCACTTCCTGTTCTGTTAGGGAGAAAGCATTTGGTCATTCTTTATAACCAAACCTTTGCAGATGTAAGGAATGTGATTGAATTATATTTCCTCAAACTTTGCTGCTCTGACAGGAGGCCATACGTGTCCTTTAGGGTTTATCCTGGTACTGTCTTATCCTCTCTTACAGGATCTTTATTGTTTTATCTGTGTGCATTTACCCAATGACCTTGGAAGCGCCACTGGATGGTAACTTTTATAAACTCTAAGGACAAAAAAGAGGCCCTAGAACAGTGGTCCTCAACCTTGGTTATATATATATCAGGATTTCCTGGGAAGATATTTTAAAATACCAATATATGTGTTGGGTTGCACAACCTGAGATTCTGTCTTAAACAGTCTTGGGTACAAAGGGCTATAGGTCCCACAGGTGATTCTAATGTGCAGTCAAGGTTGAGAGCCTGACAGATCATTTAACAACCTTGAGCTTTGATTTCATTATGCAAGAAATGGAGATAAAATAGCAACCACCTATTTCTTCCAGGTTTAAAAGAGTTCACGTATATAAAATCCTTAAACACAATGCCTGGGGTATAGCATATTCAAAATAAATGTTAATATAATTATTTAGGTTATTATTTGACCTAATGTATTAGCAAGTGATTGGAAACCTAAAAGGCACTTAATATTGAATATTGAATAATAGCTTCAGATTATTTAGCCAATTGATTCACATCTACAAGAAAAAAACTAAACATATAAAGGTAAGTTCCAAGTAATTCAAATAAGCTTTTAATTCACCTTACATATAAAAGTTCTTGAGGAATATGTGTTTTGAGTCATTATCCAGGTAATTGTGTTTGATTATAATTTTTTCATACCTAGAGAATAATTGAATTGACTGTGGCCTGTAAGATTTAGAGTGGACAAATAAAAGAATCACAATATGAGAAGAGATGGTGAAACTATCAATAATTACCAAATACTAAGAGCAAAAAGAATTTTTCTCAAGGAGATTTCACCATTATAATGATAACAGGATCATTACCAGGAAAATAAAAACAAAAATTAAATTATAGTTTTCCATGTATAATAACTTCTTTCATTATAGTAGACAAAACTTACAAGTTATTTGGGAAATTTAGCCATCGCTATTCACCCATTTTATAGGTTAATGAGCTAAGGTGAAATAATTAGGGACAAATAGTTACAATGCCACATATGATGCATTAAAACCAAACCAAGAAACTTAGAAATTCAGAAAAGGAAATAATTTCCTCTCGTGCAGGTGATTTTGAAGGCTTTACAGAGGTAGTGACATACAACCTAAAACCAAAAAGAGCAAGCTATTTTTGACAAAAGAAGCCAATAGAACAAGCAAACAAGATACCAGATTGACTGGAACACAACGTGCAATAAAAAGGTGATGGAGGATAAGATTAGAACAGAAGTTTAAGGTCAAATGTTAAATGGTCTTGAACAATGCACACTGCAGAGATGTCAGGAAAACTGCACCATAGGCTAACACTAACGTAGAGATTTCTTTAGATGGACATTAAGAGATCTTAAAAAGCTTGAAAAGTTTGAACTGATACAAAAGTAACTTAAATTATTACACCCTCCTACCAAAGAGAGAGACAGGGAGGGAGGGAGGGAGGGAGAGAGAGAGAGAAATAATTCAGTACTCTCTAAAATAAAACAACAAAATCCATACACTAAAAGAATTTAAGAATTTTTAAAAAGTGACTAACTGAGGCCGGTGCCGTGGCTCAATAGGCTAATCCTCCTCCTGGCGGTGCCGGCGCACGGGGTTCTAGTCCCGGTCGGGGCACTGGATTCTGTCCCGGTTGCCCCTCCTCCAGGCCAGCTCTCTGCTGTGGCCAGGGAGTGCAGTGGAGGATGGCCCAAGTGCTTGGGCCCTGCACCCCATGGGAGACCAGGATAAGTACCTGGCTCCTGCCATCGGATCAGCTTAGTGCGCCGGCCGCAGCGCACTGGCCATTGGCAGCCATTGGAGGGTGAACCAACGGCAAAAAGGAAGACCTTTCTCTCTGTCTCTCTCGCTCTCACTGTCCACTCTGCCTGTCAAAAAAAAAAAGTGACTAACTGTGATTGTAATAAAGCAGGAAAATGTGACCAATAATCAGTAGGAAAATCGCTCAAAAGAAACAGACCCAGTATCATATAAATGATGGAATTATGGAGACATAGATTTTAGTCGGCTTTCTGAATATACTTTAAATGAAAATAATGAGAAAAAGTGGAATGAGAGACAGTGGAAGATATAAAAATAAAAAAATTAGAAGTCATAGAGCTGTAACAACAAGTATTTGATATAAAAATGCACTAGGTTAGTTTACAGCGGATTAATCACTGAAGAAGGAAAGATTGGTGAATTTGATGAAATAGCAACAGAAAAACCGAACATAAAAGGAAAAGAAGCTGAGGAAAGCACATAAATTAGAATTAGTGAACTTTGAGTCATTTTATTCATATATTTTTTACAGGTACGTTTATTTGAGAGAGAGAGAGATACCTTCCATCCACTGGTTCATTCCCCAGTGCCTGCACAGCCGAGCCAGGCCAAACTGAGTAGCTGGAACTCCATCCAGATGTCCCAGGTAGGTGACAGGGACTCAAGTACTTGGGCCATCTTGAGCTGCCTTCCCAGGCACTTCAGCAGGAAGCTGGATGGGAAGCAGAGTAGCTGGTACCCAGGCTGGCCTACAGATGTGGGCATGAGCATCTCAAGCAGCTCTCTAACCCACTGTCCTACAGTGTCCCCTACTGTGAGTCATTTTTAAAAATAAATGGGACTGGAGACCTAAAAGGAGGATTAGAAAAATGTTGAAGAAATAATAATAAAAGTTGTCCAAAATTGATGTAAAACATAAACTCAAAGTTCTAGGAAACTTGATGACACCAAGAAAGATAAACACAAATAAAATAATATCAAGAGACATTGCAACCAAACTGTTTTAAATTAGTGAATAAAGAGAATTTTTAAAATATCTAGAATATGGGGTTGGTGTCTGGCACAGCAGTTAACCCACCATTTGAGACTCCTGTATTGCATATTAGAGGGCCTGGGTTTGTGCCCCAACTTCACTTCCAATTCCAGCTTCCCGCTAATGCATGCCCTGAGAGATAGCAGACGATGGCTCAAGTACTTGGGTCCTTGCCAGCCATATGGGAGACCTGGATGGAGTTCCTGGTTCCTGGCTTTGGCTTGGCCTAACTCCAACTGTTACAGGCATTTGGAAAGTGAATCAGAAGATAGAAAATAACTATCTGTGTCTGGTTTTCTCTCTATCTGCCTCACTCCCTCTTATTCTATTAAATAATTTAAAAAAAAGAAAAAATTAAAGTAAAATAAAGATTTTCAGTTGAAAAAAGAGAATATATTACCATTATTCTTGAAAACAAGTTGCTAAAGGAAGTTATTTAGACCAAAGAAAATATAACACCTATTAGAAAATCAAATCTGTAACAAGGAGTGAGAAATACTAAAAAGGAAAATATGAGGAAAATATGAATAACTATAAAAGACTTTTAATTTTAAATTTTTTTTTTGACAGGCAGAGTGGACAGTGAGAGAGAGAGAGAGACAGAGAGAAAGGTCTTCCTTTGCTGTTGGTTCACCCTCCAATGGCCGCCGCGGCCAGCGCGCTGCGGCCGGCACACCGTGCTGATCTGATGGCAGGAGCCAGGTACTTATCCTGGTCTCCCATGGGGTGCAGGGCCCAAGCACTTGGGTCATCCTCCACTGCACTCCCTGGCCACAGCAGAGAGCTGGCCTGGAAGAGGGGCAACTGGGACAGAATCCGGTGCCCCGACCGGGACTAGAACCCAGTGTGCCAGCACTGCAAGGTGGAGGATTAGCCTACTGAGCCGCGGCGCCAGCTTAGTTTTAAATTTAAAACATTACTTACTTAAAGCAAAATAATAGAGTATTTTGGGAATTTCAGCTGAATTTGTATGAAATTCATGATAAGATGAATAAACAGAAAAATATTGTTGTAATTTATCTTATATGTAAATGAGTATACTTTGATACAGTTAATATTTTAATGTATACTTCAGCAAGTTAAAAATGAACATATGAATATTTGAGCATATGAGCATTTTTAATCCTGGAGCATAAAAAGAAAATAGTGAAACTAGGAAATACAGCTAGAAAGTTAAAGAGAAGATTAATTGTATTATTAAAAAATGTGTTCATAAGCCAAAAGAAGGTAGAAAAACAGAAAATAGGACAAAAGTGATGTGGCAAAATACAAAAAAAATAGCAAAATGCCAGACTTAACTGGAACTATTCAGTAATTATATTAATGTCAATGTTTTGGGAATAGAATTAAAATATAAAGGTTGAAAGATCAGATAATCAAGTGTAAACCTGACTATATTCTATATATAAGAAATAGACCTTAACTATAAAGACAGAGACAGAATTAACGTTAAAAGATAGAAAAAGTTATACCATGTAGTCACCATTCTAGATAAATTCCAATACACCATTCTAATACAGCTATATTAACACCAGAAAACATGGACTTTGTTTAAGGAACAATCAAGAAATGAAAAGGCAGGTTTCTTAGGTGATCAGTTAATTGAGAAGACATAAGAATCTAAAACATAGATACAATTATAACAAAGCTTTAAATATATGAAACAAAAAGGCACAGAACTATAACAAGAAATAGACAAATCCATAATCATAATCATAAATGTCAGTACCCCTCTCTCAGTTTAACAAAAGTAGATGATAAATCTATTGACCAATAATAAGTAATAGGTATTTATGATAAAGAACACACAACACCAAA